>NW_026047511.1:767500-805000 GCF_023864345.2 Schistocerca serialis cubense | reverse complement strand
GTGGGGGTGCTTTATGGGCTCGGGTGCGGCGGCCGGTTGCGCGCGCGCCCCATTGGTCGGCGGCCGCAACAGGGCGAGCTGGTAAAGGTGCGGCGGCGGCTGGCGGCGGGTGCCGAAGGACGTAAACGGTGTGCCAACACTGGTAAAAAAGCCTAACTATATCGCCACCATTGTCAAGGGACAAAATGCAGGTGAAATCTATAAAGTAAACAGGCTTCTCTACACCACATGCACAATAGAGTCCTACAGGAGGAAGGAAGGGCCACAACAGTGCTATCGGTGCCAGAGGTTTCACCATGGCAGCCGAAACTGCAGGTTGGACCCGCGCTGTGTCAAGTGCGCAGGCCCACACCTTACCTCCCTGTGCAAAAAGCCTAGGGAAGCAGACCCAACATGTGTTCACTGCGAGGGTAAACACCCTGCTAGCTACAAGAAATGCCCCACATGGATCGCTGTCACGCAATCCATGCAGAACAAACCAAAAGCGGAAGCTGGAAAGCCAAACCCAGCCCCTGCTAACAATCCCAGGAACTTCCCCATATTAAACTCGCGCGGACGCGCTCAGCAACAAGGTCAGGCGGCGACTGCCGCGAGGCAGCCTGCTGCTACCCCCTCCACCTCAGCCGCCGCCCCCCACTCCCTCGCCGCTGCGGCGAGGCACACACTGCCGGCCGCCGGCCGCGCGCAGTCGGCCTGGAGCCTCCCGCCAGGCAACTCAGCTGCAGCTGACGATACACTGACCCAACTGCACGGGCTAGCCAGTGTGTTGGGTTCCTTCAACATACCCAAAGTAATCAGCACCATCAAATCAACGGTGGAGCAAGTTCAAGCAGTCCCAGACAAGCTGTCAAAGCTGTTAATAATTGCATCATCAATTTTGTCTTTCTTTGATGGACCGTAATCAAAGAAGATCACTCTTCATAATAAACTGGAATGCCAATGGCATTTCGAACCAAAAGCAAACGCTGGAGCACTTTCTCGATGACAATGGTGTCGATATAGCGCTCATATCAGAGACGCACCTGCGCCCACAACAGACCTTAGCTATAAGAAATTTCAGTATGTATAGGAATGATAGAGTAAACCGCCCTGGAGGAGGCACACTAGTACTAGTTAAAAATAGGTTAGCCCATAGGTTAGTAGACTTGCCCCAACTCGAGAGAGTCGAGGCAAGTGCAGTCGAAATCAAAACAGAACAAGGCCTTGTAATACTAGTTGCAGTCTATCACCCACCTGGTAGGAACATCCCCACTAACGACATAGATTTACTATTAAACTTAGGCCCCAAAGTCATACTCGGTGGAGACTTGAATGCCAAAAACCGTGCCTGGGGTTGTAGGGTCAGCAACGCCTGCGGTAGGGCACTGCACAACTATATCCTAAACCATAATGAGGTCAGTATCGTCGCCCCCGACGAACCGACCCATTTCCACACAAACGAAACTGTCCGTCCGGACATTTTGGATATATTTGTGACTAAAAACTTCCAATGGGCACTCAACCCAGTAGTGTTCAACGACCTCGACTCTGACCACAACCCAGTAGGCATAGAGCTAGCCGGTGCCAGACACAAAGGAGCAGACAAGGCCTTCTACACGTACGAAACCGACTGGAACGAATACAGGACTCTCGTTGACCTTCACACCACAGAATCCCCTACGCTCAACAACCGAAGGGACATAGAAAACGCCGTGGAGCACTTTACCGACATTATAAAAGTCTGTAGCAGGCAAACAACCACTAGGACTAGACACCTGAACAGGCGCCAAGACCTGCCAGAGGAAATACAAGAGCTGCTACGCACTAAACGCCGCTTCAGGAAACGATGGCAGGCCTACAGAGACCCCATCGACAGGCGCATAGCGAGCAGCCTTGCTCAGGAAGTGAGGGTCCACCTGCAAGAGTACAGAAGTGCGCGCTGGGAGCAGACACTTCAGGAAACACAAGACAACCCACAGAAATTTTGGCGAATTGTAAAGTCGCGTAAGGAGACGACAAAATCCATCAAACCGCTCCACGGCGAAAATGGACTTGTCTACGATCCCCCTGAAAAAGCAGAAGCTATGGCCAACTCGCTAGAGCTACAGTTTCGCGAGAACATAATTGACGACGAAGACGCCGACGAGCAGGAAGAGACAGTCATTCGTACAGTCCCAGGAATCCTGAGAAGACGCTCCGACACCGTATTTGAACCTGTGTCCTACCAAACAGTCTGCTCAACCATAAACGGGATCGGCAACTCCAAATCCCCAGGCCCCGACGGCATAAAGCCACTACAGCTTAAACACCTCCCCAACTCAGCTTTCCTTTTCCTAACCAACATCCTCAACGCCTGTCTGAAACACAACCACTTCCCATCGGCATGGAAGATAGCCAAAGTCATCACACTTCCCAAACCTGATAAAAATCCCCTCTTTCCCCAGAACTACAGACCCATATCCCTCCTATGCATACTAGGCAAAGTCCTGGAACAACTAATCCTAAAACCACTCCAAAACTTCCTCACCGAAAGGAACATCACCATCCCTGAGCAGTTTGGTTTTCGTGCCGGACACAGCACCATCTCCCAAGCCACCCGTGTGGTGGAGCAGATCTGCAAGGCTAGGGCAAACAGGCACAGCACAGGGGCAGTCTTCTTAGACATTGAAAAGGCCTTTGACCGCGTCTGGCACGACGGCCTAATCTACAAGCTCCACCAGTATGACTGTCCCCAGCATCTGCTGAAGATCCTCCATTCGTTCTTAAGCAATAGGAAATTCTTTGTCAATATGGATAGATTTAAGAGTAGTATTAAGTCAATCGAAGCAGGAGTCCCCCAAGGTTCTGTTTTGGGGCCTATCCTGTATAGCGTGTACACAAACGACATACCGAAGCGGGACAGCACCCATCTAGCCCTCTTTGCAGACGACACAGCTATTTACGCCAGCCACCCGAACCCCAATTATATCGTCCTGAACATACAAAGGCACCTTGACCAGATAACGCAATGGTGCAATTTCTGGAAAATCAAATTAAATCCAAGTAAGTGCAATGCAATTATGTTCACAACCAGGAGAAGGCCACCCAACCGTCAACTCTCCATCGATGGAAGGGACCTCCCCTGGTGTGACACAGTAAAGTACCTTGGACTAAAAATTGACAGCAAGCTGTTATGGAATGCACACATAGCCGACGCATGTAATCGGGGTTCGGCTAGGCTGTACCAGCTATACCCATTGCTCAAGGGCAATGGACTGACCACCGAAGTTAAGCTAAAAATTTGGAAGATGGTGCTCCTTCCTGCAATTCTTTATGGCTGTGAGGTCTGGGGCATGGCCGCAGACACTCACCTGAGAAAAGTACAAATAGTACAAAACAAGGCCCTTAGGATAATCACAGACGCTCCCTGGTTCGTACCAAACACACTCATACACATAGACACAAACACACCCACAATCACCACAGTCATCCAACAAAGAACACAATCTTTCTACTCAAAAGCAGAACACTCACCATACGAGACCATCACTAGGTTGGGCGCTGACCCACTACACGTTAACTACAAACACCCAAAGAATACACTAACCAGACACTTCAGGTACTAAGTCACACTATAACACTAAACAAAGAAAACAATAATACTCTACAAAACATGATAAAATTCCAACAAAGCCATGCATCAGGAAACCCAAGCTGAGACAGAAGGCATTAAGGCAAAAGCCACAGGACCTTTGAAAATACATGGGCAGATGCCCAGACATGAGCAACGAACGGCGGGTGCCACTGTGTGGGGAGACGCTGACTAGAGCGGAGCGCTTGCTACTGGTGTTGCTGCTGCCGTACGTTGGTTCGAGATGCCGCCCAAGACTAGCGGGAAGGCCGCCAAGAAGGCTGGCAAGGCGCAGAAGAACATTTCGAAGGGCGACAAGAAGAAGAAGCGCAAGAGGAAGGAGAGCTATGCCATCTACATCTACAAGGTGCTGAAGCAGGTGCACCCTGACACGGGCATCTCGTCGAAGGCGATGAGCATCATGAACAGCTTCGTGAACGACATTTTCGAGCGCATTGCGGCCGAGGCTTCTCGCCTGGCGCACTACAACAAGCGCTCGACCATCACGTCCCGCGAGATCCAGACCGCTGTGCGGCTGTTGCTGCCTGGCGAGCTGGCCAAGCACGCCGTGAGCGAGGGCACGAAGGCGGTGACCAAGTACACGAGCTCCAAGTAAGGAGGTGGCTCTGGAATGGAAGGAAGGATGGAGAAGGCTCCTCCGTTGCGAGAGCGGCAAAACGGCCCTTTTCAGGGCCACCAACTTGCCATTTGCGGGAAGGGCGGAATTGTTGTTGTTGTTGTTTGTGTGGACGGCTGTGATGTGATGTATGTGTGCATTGTGATTGTGGGTGGGGGGGGCGCGTCAAAGCGTGTTGCGGGGTACGGCCACGAGGTTGGTCGCCGTGGCGTGGAATGGTGGCACGCCTCGTTGGAGTGGTTTTGACCCATTGGTGTTGGTGTGTGTGTGTGTGTGTGTGTGTGTGTGTGTTACCTGTCTGCGAGGGGGGACAGTGCGATCGGCGACTTTTGTGTCACCGTAACGACGGCCGTTTGCGGGTTTGTTTTTTGCACATCATACATGGCGAGGGTGAAATGTGAAATGTTTTTGTTTGGTTTTTTTTTTTGTTTTTTTTTTGCCGCCCACTATTCCCTTTGCTGTACGCCGAGTTTGACAATGGTGCGACGTAACTGCAGCGTGGAGGTGTGTGAGTGACGTTGAAGTGAACGTGCCATTAAGACGCATTGTTGTTGTATTGTACTGTACGTGTACGGCGACACGCACGATGATGTACCATTCGACTCTGATTTTTGATAGCCGTGTTTGACTGATTGCGTACGACGCACGCACACCGATGTCGTCATTCAAGATGCACGCGTGTCCAGTGCAGTACAGTAAGCGCGACGCTAGACGACGACGACGGCGGCGGCGGTCGTTTGTTTGGCGAATGTCTGTACACGTGTTTGTCTGTGTCCATCCGGTATGTATTTGTTTGTTTGTTTGAAAGTGTTTTGTGTGTCGGTGACGTGGTCCGATCCGTCGCCCCCTGAGTAACTGTCGATCGGCGCGATAGACCGGCGTCACGCAACTGAACCGAAGTCGTGGGCACACCCGTCATACTGTTGTACACCGTCGCGCTGAGAACGGTAACGAAAGGTTGACTTTGATCGGTCGAATGTCTGGGCAGAACGTGAGGAATGAGGCAAGAGTGCAAGGAGGAAAGGACAGAGGGGGGGCAAAAGAGAGAGAGGAAGGGAAAAAGGGGAGAAACGCATTCGTAGAGCAACGGAACGTTCCCGTGTCGGAGGCGTATTGGAGCCGCACTGAAATGCGTTTAACGGCGGCGCGGCTGCAAGTGTCTGCCGTGGTGAACGTTACCTTTGACGGCTGCATTGGGCTTTGCCTTTGCTTTCGCTTTTCGCTTTCCCGGATGTACGTAACGTTTGTTGATATGGTTCTGAGGAAGAGTGTATGACAGTGCCGTGCCGTCCATGTTCGTGTGCCCTCCCATTGTGTGTATGCTATTGTCTGTGTACTTGAATGATGTATGTAGGTGTTAGTGGACATGTTTTACCAGTGGGGGGAAATGGATGTCACGGTGGAGATGACGCACCCTCCGTACAGAAAGGTGTCGAGAAAGTGAGTGTGTGTGTGTGTGTGTGTGTGTGTGTGTGTGTGTGTGTGTGTGTGTGTGTGTGTGCGCGTCCGTGAATTGGCAGTGTTTGGAGGTGGGCGTGCCCTGCATGTGGCCCGGAAGGCTGTTCGTTTGGCGGTAGTGTTGTGTGGACAGGGGAGGGGCATGCGTAACGCTGCTGGCATGGCATTTCGGGAGATGGGAGGGGGCAAACGAGGAAACGAGGAGCGGCGGCCAAAGACGGGACGGGGAGGGGCGCGGTGTGGGTGGCTTGCGCCTGTGCTCGGCGTTGTGGTTTGTGCAAAAGAGGAGGAGAAAAACAATGAGTTGCCAGGGAGGGGAGCGGTGTTGTGTTGTGGTTGTCGTGGTGTAGCCGCAGACGCGGCTGTCAGTGAACGTGGCGAGACGGACGGATGCGCGGAGGGGCGGGGGCGGCGCATTTCGCCGGTGCCGTGCCGTGCCATGCCTGAAAGCCGCGTGGTCGCTGTGTTGTTGGTGGCGTGGGGGCGAGGAGAGTACCGTACGGGTGTGCTTGTGCGCCGGAAATGGCACACTGCGCCTGCCCGTCTTGGAGGCTGATGGCTGTGGTGTGGAAATGGGGCGCGGTGATGTTGAAGCAGTTGAAGAACAGAAAAGAAACCAAGAAGAAAACGGAAGGCGTGATGCGGCGGTGGTGGTGAGAGCGGGAAAAACAAAACAAAACAAAAGAACGAAAAAAAAACAACAAGAAACAAAAAAGAAAACAAAAAGTCTATCAATATTAAAATGTAAATGGAAATGGAAATGGACCCAGGTATAACCTCCCTGCACAAATAGCAGAGAGTCCGATGGTAATAAAAATGTGCCAGAATGTTAACGTCCCTACAAAACAAACCCAACGATAATATTAATGAAAGAATGAACCGTATGTAACATTGCAACAGACACAATGAAACCTGATAAATTGTATAAGGGCAGCAGCGTTGACCTTTGGCCCTGTATTCAGAATAAAAAGAGCCAAAGATCGTTACCCCAATGAAAAAAAAAGACACTGAAACACGTATGTAACATAGCAGCGATGGCGAGACATTGTAGCATCTGTGACCAGAGAGTTTGCGCTGGACTGCGCGAGTGTTGCGAGCGGTTCTCAGTCAGTCAGTCAGTCAGTCAGTCAGTCAGTGAGTCGTTGCGAGTCTGTAGCTCTGTGTAGTTGAGGGCTGTACTCTGTCAGTAGTCGTCGCGTGCAGTACGCTAATAGTCGTCATGCAGAGCGGTCGGTCAGTAGTAGGAGCCGAGTGCGGTTGTGTGATGTAGGCGGTCGGCAACACTGGTCAAGATGGTGAATAAGGTATACTGCTGTTAATTAATATAATCATTAGATAGTGAAAAATTTCATTTATTGTAATTATTCTCCAACAAGTTCCCCAATAATAATGTTTATTTCAAAAGCATTTTTCAAACATTTAATGTTTTATTGAACTAAAGAGTTCGTTGCACTTCACATTTCATTCCACTTCTTTGAAGAAAAATTTCACTAAAATCACAAAAAAAGAGAATATTATTATTTGCAATGCAGTTCCTCCAAGCGCTGCGCAACAACAAGAGCAGAAATGTGACATCCATTTATTCGGAGGTAAGACTTTAATTCTGATTGTTTTGCACAGGGCCAAAGACCGATATTTCGGTTTAATTGAAGTTTCTTGTCACTGAACGGACTTTAAATGTTGTGAAGAATTTATATTTGAGTCAGATTTTGCGAATTTCACATTTTTGTTGCCATTTTCAATACCTCTCATTGTGGGCGAGGTTACAATTAGCGCAATGTCCATTAGCATCCGAAAATAACATTGTCCATTATTTGAAAGTTTGCGGGGAGGTTACAACACACACAAAAAAAACAAAAAAAAAAAAAAATTGCATTTATATCCGCTCCTCAATTGTAGATACCCCTTACACAGCTGTGTGCAATGAATGAGTGCTGGCTGGTAATTAATTGCACTCCTTGGAGGGAAATGCCATAGGAAGTGGTCTTTAAAAAGTGAATGTTTTTCGTTAAAAGACAAAAGGTACTTTAGAAAAAAGTAATAGTGGGGCGTTTGTTGTTGAACAAAGTAAGTACAATGAACATACGTTATCAGATTTGCGCAATGCAGCTTCACACTACCTTTTGATTATAACACAATATACTATACATCGTCCCGAACCGTGACCAGAGTCGCGAGACGAGCAGAGCACGCCGCCGACGCCCGCTCAGTACAACCGTCCACCCGCTACTACTGTCGACCGACTACTACCTCTCCCGACTCGCGCTACAATATATATAACAACTGTTCCCGGCGACCCGGTGCGTGCCACTACTGTCGTCTGGCGCGGTCCAAGCGCCGACTAGCAACGATAAATAACTCTCTGGTCAGACAGAGATGCTGTCATGCCTCGCCATCGCTCTGGTAATGGAACACGCAGTGGCGGAGCCAAAGACTGTGTTGTCGAGGTCGAGTGCGAGCGGGAAGAGAGGCAGCGTCGGCACGGAGATGCAAGCGAGCGCGAGACGCACGGGTGCTGCGGCGTGGCGCGTTTGCGGTCGGCGCCTTTGGTGGCAACGGCCGGGACAAGCAGCGGTGTATGGTGTGGTGCGGGGCGGACAGGGGCGGCGGTGGACGGGGAGGAGGAGGCGGCGCGACGACGGCATGGGGGCGAAAACGGGTTCGGGGGACGGCGGATGTTGAGAGGCGTCACGCGCGGACAGGACACAGACACAGACACAGAGACACACAGATTGGAAAGGGAGGGTGCGCGGTAGTAGTTGGGAATGTGCGTACCGTGCGGGATGGGAGTGGGCGAGGAACACGGTCGTGGCCCCCTGTTTTGGGTGCGTGTGATGACGTCGGTGTGTTGTGGGAAGGGAAGGTGCTGTGGCGGCGGCGCGTAATGGGCGTAGGCCGAAAAGAGAAAGGAACGTGGGCAGTGTGTTGGCAAGCGTCGGTTCGACTGCGACGTTGATGGGCAGGGCAGGGCAAGGTTAATGGTGGTAGGAGTAGGCGTGTGGGCGCAAAAAAATCTGCCGCTGCAGGCGGTGCCGTAACCGCCATGGCGGGAAGGAGAGAGGGCCAAAGAAAGAAAGAAAGAAAGACAGAAGGAAAAAAAAAAAAGGAGGGGGGGGCGAAAGTGGAGAGGCGGTGGTGTGAGAAGGGCGGGGGCGGAAGGAAGGCAGGAAGGACAAGAGGCGAGGCGACGGCTTGCTTTGTGTATCGGTCGGTCTCTGGCTATGCTTCGTTTTCTGCAGCAGGGTCGGTGCGCGGCGTGGCTCGCGGCAGTGGGAACGCCTGGCGGCTGGACGGCCAGCAATGCGGTTGGATGGGCGGCCACAGCACCGCACCTGTGCCCGAGGAGGAGACGCTGGCGGCGGGCCCTGAGGTGAGGCCGGCTCGGCTGGGGCTGTGGATGTGGATGTGTAGGTGTGCGCCGCTGCTGCAACAACGAGTAAAACGCGAGAAGAAGGGATGGCGGTAGAGAGGAGAGGAAAAAAAAAAAAAAAATAAAAGGTCGTGTTGTGTTGATGCGCAGGCAGACGCGTACAGAGAGACGAGCCCGGTCTGCAGCAGGGTGTGGCCGTGCCGAGTGCAGAGCAGCGGCGGCTCGGTTCGGTTCGGCCCGGCCCGGCGGGCCGCGCTGTTGTCGCGGACGTGAGCGCCCCCTGGCGGGTGGCCGGAGGCGGCGCGGCGTGTTGGACGTGTGGCTGGTGGCAGTGCACAATTTGCGAGTGGCTGGCGGTGTGGTGTGGCGGTTGGCGCGTCGGGCGGCGGAGAGGTATGTGTTGCGGGCGCCCTTTGCTGCGCTGCGTCGTTGCGTGTGCCGTACAGGGCGGGCGCTTGTCGACTGTGTGGGCGGTGTGGCGAATTGGCGTGAAACGGCTGCCGAGAGGTGTGTGGTAGCGAGCCGGTCGGTGTCAGTGCGAAGGGGAATGTGCGTGCGTTTGGCGGTTTCGGTGTGCTTTTTGCGGCGTGAGAGTGGGAATTAGTGGGGCCGGCTGTTGTGTTGGTTCCTTGTGTCTTGTGTCGCGTAGCTTGATGGCAACGTGGAAGGACGCCGGTTTCGTTTCGAGCCTTGCGTGTGGTTGTCGACGTTGACTGGTTGGCGTGTGCCGATGCACGTGCATGTGTGGGTCGCGAGTGCGTGTTTGGCTGGCTGTGTGTGTGTGTGTGTGTGTTTTGGGGGGGAAGGGGGAGGCGGTGGTGAAAGTGCAGTCGTTGCCACGGGCGTCGTCGGGTGGGGCTGGGGCTGTGCGCCGTGGCGGAAAGGTGGTAGGTTGCGGGAAGCGAGCCCGTCGTTGACGGTGTCGCGTGAGGTGTGAATCGAGTGGGGCGCGGGGCGCGAGACAGGAGCAGCGTGCCGCTGCGTCGTGGTCGTCAGCAGAGGCTGTGCGTGTGCTTGTCCTTTTTGTGGGCGGTTCGTGCGAGGCGTTTTTGTTTTGTGTTGCCCTAGTTGTTAGTTTATTTTGTTTGTGTTTGTTATTTGTGAGACGACGACTGGTTGGTGGCGTGCGCGCGAAGTGGCGGTGTGCGCTTCCCGTGTCGTTTGTGTTGTTTTGTTTTTGTGTGTGTTTTTTTTTTTTTTTTTTTTTGCACTGGGCCCCGGGGGGTGGGTGGGTGCGTGTGTGTCGATTGCCGGCTGGCGAAAGGTGCGCCATCGGCGGGGTGGGTCGCCGGCACAAGTAGAGGCGGCGGCGTTGTTGCTGTTGTTGTGTGGTGTTTGTTTTGTTCGGCTGTGTCGGCGAGCTGTGTTGCGGTGCGTGTGAATGGTGCTGGCGTTGGGGCTGCGACTGCGACGGCGGCGAGCCGCGGGCGCGCATGATAGTGATGTTGTGAACAGCGGCTGTGTACGGTAGTGGTGTTGTTGTAGCACGACGTGCATCCGGGCCGGCGCGGAAAGCGCAGTTGCGGGCGGTTGCCCTTCGGTGCCAGCCATGTCGCGTGAGCGGCGGGTTGCTCTGGTGTCGACACGTGGTGCTCTGGGTTGTTGTGTGGTGCCCTTTGGCCGGTGGGGGTGGTTCGCGTGTGTCTCGTTCGCGCTCGGTATCTGGTCGTGGTCGTGCTGCTCCCCCGTCTGTCGGCGGTTTTCGACGTCGTCTGTACGTTTTTGTTCGTTTGCGGCGTGCCTGCCGACGTCGTCCCGTCGCGACCTTTCAACCGAAAGTGTGGCGCCCGAAGGTGAACGAACGTAACCCTGACCTCGGCGCTTTACGCTGAGCCGAGCGAACCGAACCTAACCTGTGGTGTGGCGAGGTGAGCTCAGCCTGTGAGCCCCTAACGTCTACGTACGGTAAGCTGTCCGGCTCACGCCTCACGTTTGAACGCTTTTTTAACCTACGTTTGACGCTTCTTAAACCTAGCACTGACCCCTTAACCTAACGTGTAACCTAACCTAACCTAACCTAACCTAACCTAGCCTCTGACGCCTGACGTGTTTGAATGCTTAACCTAAGTTTGACGCTTAACCTAACCCAAGTCCCCTTAACCTAACCCACGTCCACCTAACCTAACCTAGACGTGTAAACGTAATGTGTAACGCGTAACGTGTAAGGTCGGCTGGCGTGTGTGCTGACGGCAGATTGGGTTGGTCTGTCGATTCGGATTGCGGTTTGCCTCGGTCGAGGGGTTGGGTCGGAAGCGGCGAGGGGCGGCGGCGCCTGTTGCGCAGGCGGCGGCGCCTGTTGCGGCGGGCAATTGTTGAGAAACGGCTGTGAATGTTGGCGGGCGAGAGGAGGAGGACGGCGCGCGATGTGGCCCGACGGCTGCGGGCCGATCGGGAAACGGCGGGAGGGCGACGGAAGGCGATGGGGCGGCGGAGGCGCGTTTGCACGGCCGTCATCGCCGCACGCCTCGGCTTGTGTGGCTGTGGCGCCGGCCGCGCTGGCCGGGCTGCCGCGGCGACGGTGTGGGAGTTTTGCCGAAGGTTTGGCCATTGTGGCGGGTCGTCGGCTGGGGCTGTGGGGGCGGCATTTGGGCGGGGGCGGCGATTCTCGGCGGGCCGACCCAGGCTGTAGCGCGCGGTAGCTGCAGTTTGGCCGTGGTTTGCGGCGCTGCCGTGGCGACTGGTTGGCGACTGTGGTGTGGCTGTGTGTAGCCCCATCCTCGGTGGTTTGAAAGGCGCGGGCGGTTGTGGCGCAGGTTTGGGGCTGCTCCGCACAGGCTGTCGGACGTTGGGCGGTAGCAAGCGCGGGAGGCGCGGCGCGGCGGCGCGCAGAGTGGCGGCCGCTCTCTCGGCCGTCCGCGCCCGCCCGCGACACTGGCTGGGCCCTTGTGATTCTCTGCTGCTCACTCGAGTCAGCGATGCCGAGCGAGACGGACGTACGCGCCGAGCGCTCCGCCACGCCGCATGCTGAAGCGACAGTGCCGACTCCCGCGGACAGGGCCGCGTCCCTGCACGCAAGGGTTGAGTCGAGTACGTCGGCGGCACAACCGTGTGTCACCGATAGTACTCCTCCCCTAAGGAGCGACACTAGTTTATGCGAAATTTCCGGTGTGTCCGCGTCATTTAGTGATAGTGCCGTTACCGCAGTGCCGTGTGCTACCGCGACAGTGACGCCGACAACTGTGGATACGTCGCATCCAGGTGTTACATCCACACCAAGTGACTCCGACGCAGCCCTTCAGCTGCTTGTGGGGATGCTACCCCACGCTCTGGCTACTCCACTTCCAGATAGCGACGAGGAGGAGGAGGCCATGGAGCACGACGCACCGCAGCAAAAGCAGCCTACCTCAAGGAAACGCGCCCTGACTGGCGACATACCGTCAGTCAACAAATACAGGAGGGAAAGCAACACTCCACCGCTCCCCTCCAAGCATAACCGCAGGCGCGGCCGCACCAACACGACCGACAAAGACGGCTTCACCACCGCGAGAAAAACTGCAAAGGCTGTGCTCACAAAGGACACCACACCTGTAAACGTGAGTAACAGCTTTGGCGCCCTTAGTGATGCGGAGGAGGAGGACATTGAAATCCCCAAGGCGCAACAGCGTCGCAAGCCGCCACCAATTGTCATAAAATTTGACGAGCATTTTAGAGAGCTGCAAAACGCTATCAGCCTTTGCATTGGTAGAGACAACTATACAGTGCGCGTGACTGGTGACGAACTTTTCAAAATATGCACCAAAACATCTGAAGAATATCAAAAAGTGTCTCAGCTGGTGCAGGACAAGAAGTGGTCGCACTATACGTTCAGCCCCTTGAGAACAAAGCCGCTCAAAGTAGTATTTCGGCACTTGCCACGCACAATCCTGCCTTCAGAAGTAAAGGAGGACCTGGAGAACATGGGATTCGTGGTCGAAGAGGTCGTAAGAATGCGCCCTTTTCGCACACGCAGGCGTGGCCCACTTATGCTGGTAATAGCCAGCAATACAACTCATAACAGGCAGCTCTTCAGCCTCACAAAAATAGGCAATGTGGAAGTGAAAGCTGAAGAACTGCGAAACAAGGCGGCTTACGCACAATGTTACCGCTGCCTTGAACCTGGTCACGTCAGTAAGTACTGTGCAATGCCAGACTACTGCGTGAAGTGCGGCGAGCAACACTCAACTGAGTCGTGCGCGCTTAAAGGGGTGCCACACAAAGATTTCACCCCGACTTGCAAGCTCTGCCAAGGCAAACACGTGGCAAGTTACCGTGGCTGCCCAGTGCTCCTCGACTTCGCTGATCGCGCGCGCGGGAACGAAGACAATGGAACACAAAGGCAGAGTTCCCGCCAACGCAGTACCCAGCCCCGGAAGAAGCGGAACAACAGGAGAGGCGGCCGCCGAGGCAGGGCAACGACCGAAAAAGCGCGCCAAGTCGCAGACAATGCGGCGCCACAAAATGGAGCCCCCGCTCCGCACGCATCGACGAGAAATGGCGGACAGACTCCGCCTACCGCAGCCCAGCCGGCAGCTGGCCCATCTGCAGGACAAAGCGCCGTTGCCCCGCCCACAGCGCTGCCGCGCAGGCAGGTAGTCCCGGCCGCTGCACCCCAGCAGCGCCAGGCTCCCCTCCCTGCAGCGACCCAGCGCGTCGCGGACCAATCAGCGCGAGCCTTCCCGGCCCCGCCGGCACGCGCAGCGGACCAACCACCGGCAGCCGCGCCTGACCTTACGAGCCCCAAGGACTTCCCGGAGCCAAGATGGCGGCGTCCCACGGCGCCCCGCCATACTGTCGGCGCCCAACAAGATGGCGGACAAATGGAGACCAACGCGCGCCATGTTGTCGGCGGCACCGCTGCCAATGAAGCCCGCGTGGAACGGATGCTCAGCTGCATGGAAACAATGATGCAGCAGATGACTGAGCTCCTGGCCGTGGTGCAGAAAGTTGCATCCGCCATCCAACCATGCAGCCATCATGCCTGAAGCGCTAAGGAGTTTAACAGCCTGCGTGTTCAACGCCGAGGGACTCCTTAAGCAGGCAGGCGAATTCCGGCAGCTTATACGGGACGAAAACATCGACGTATGTCTCGTCACCGAAACGTGGCTTAAGCCTGGCGTCCGAGTCGGCGTAGCGAACTACGAATGCTACAGGGACGACAGGCAAACACACGGAGGCGGCACAGCGGTATATGTACGGAGGACGCTACGACACCACCGCGTCCAAATACCGGAACTGGCAAAAACAGAAGCGACTGCCGTATCAGTGGAGACGGCACACGGCGCCATAACGTTCGTCGCTGTCTACAGACCGCCTAGAGGAGCGCTCCTACCGGGAGACTACAACAAGTTGCTGGCTCTCCCCGGTAAAATCATACTAGGGGGAGACTTCAACGCGAAGCATGCGGTCTGGAACAGCAGGACGACCAACACAAGCGGGCGGCGCTTACTCCATGTCGCGGAACGCCACGAAGCTGTCGTCATCGGTCCTCACGAACCGACAATATATCCACGGAACCGGGGCCACCCGGATATCCTGGATATTATGATCATCAAGGGCGCTCGCCTGCACGTCACGGCCGGTACGCGGCCAAAGATGTCCTCCGACCACGTACCGGTCATATTTGACCTCGACGCCGACGCTCTCCCAAGACAGCGGAGAGGGCTCGACATACGAGACATTAGCTGGGACGAGTTCCGCAACGCCGTCGCCGATTCCCTTGAGGCCACACCGGACGCGGCGGAACAAGGAGCAGACGCAGCACTTCAACACATCAGGCAGTCGATAGTTGACGCCGCGGCAGCGGCCACGCCTGTCAGAGACGACGCCAACATCGACTGCCGGCCACACCCTCTGCCACGACACATCCGGGAGGCTATAGCGCAAAAGAACCGACTACAGCGCGAGTGGCAGAGGACAAGAAATCGAGCCACAAAGCGAGAATTAAATAGATTGTGCCGGCATATCAAGGCTGATGTCGACACGCACCGCAATCAGGAGTGGGCGCGCAAGGTGGCGCAACTAAACATCGAAGACGGCTCGGCGTGGAAAGCCGTAAAAGGCTACCTGCGCCGTATGCAACGGATTCCGCCGCTGCAAGTGGGAGCCGAATTCGTGAGCGAGCCGAACGCGAAGGCAGAAGCCCTAGCGGACGCGTTCGCCGCGAATTTCACTCCGGTCGACGACCCGATAGACGCCGCCCACATCCAGATGGTAGAAGAACGCCTCCCCGTCTTCTTCGATGCGGAGTATGACGAGGTAGAAGACGCCATTCCGCCGATAACAGCAGACGAAGTCAAGCTGCAACTTCGCCACCTAAATGCTAAAAAAGCAGGTGGACCAGATGACGTAACGAACTTAATGCTGAAGCAGCTACCAGACACGGCAGCCGACGTCCTCGCGTCAACCTTCAACCAGGTGCTGCTCAGCAAACAGTTCCCGTCGTGCTGGAAGCATGCTGAAATAGTAGCCCTCCCCAAGCCAGGGAAGGACATTCGAAGGGCGAAAAACTACAGGCCAATCAGCCTGCTTCCGGCACTTTCGAAAATATTCGAACGCCTGTATCTGGTCCGCCTGCGGGCGCTCATCGAGGCAGAACAACTCCTACCAAACGAACAGTTTGGCTTCAGGAGTCAACACGCCACGACACACCAGCTGCTGCGCCTAACAGAGGAGGCGTTCGGTGCCATCGACCGACGCGAGTATTTCGGCGCTCTCCTGCTCGACGTGTCGCGTGCCTTCGACTCCGTGTGGCATCGGGGCCTCCTGTTCAAACTATTTGACCTGGGCGTCCCGGTGTCGCACGTGAAGCTCTTACAGAGCTACCTCGAGGGCAGAACGTTCCACGTCAGAGCAGATAGTGGAATCTCCACGGAGCGTCGTATACTCGCGGGTGTACCTCAAGGCTCGGTCGTTGGGCCGACGCTCTACTCTCTGTACACGGCCGACCCACCGCGCACAGCCCACGTCAACCTGGCGCTGTATGCGGACGACACAGCTGTGTACAGCCGCAGCAGATGCGTCGAGGCGTTGCAGCGGAAACTTCAGACGGCCACCGACGCCCTCACTGACTGGGCGAAAAAATGGCGCCTGGCCTACAATGGGGAGAAGTCCCAGGCCATCATCATTGCGACGAGACACGTCAAGGACGACGCGCCCACAGTCTCGGTCCGAGGCGTCCCGGTCCCGTGGAACGGTACTGCGAAGTACCTGGGCGTCACACTGGACCGGCACCTCACCTGGAGGCCACACGTGGAGAGCATCAGGGGCAAAGCACTGGGTAGACTAAGACTCCTCTACCCACTGCTAAACCCCACTACGACGCTGCCTACCTGCGTCGGCCTCACGCTATATAAGTCCGTAATTCGACCTCTCCTCGAATACGCGGCGGTAGTGTGGGGTAACACGGCGCAAACTAACCTGGAGCGGCTGCAAAAACTGCAGAACAGGGCTCTCAGGTTAGCTCTTCACCTCCCAAGGGACTTCCCGACGGAGGACACTCACGTGGTCGCAGACATCGTACCGCTACGCAGGCGGTTCGAAGAAGCGGCCACAAACTTCTACAACAAAGCGGGTACATCCACCAACCCACTGATAAGGAATCTGGGACAACGTCCACACTGGAGACACACACTCCGCTGGCCGGACCTGCTGAGACGGCCAGCAGACGTTGCCGCCCTACCAGATTAGAAGACATTGCTACGCAACAAGTAGCGCCTAGCCACACCTGCTGCGAAAAAAAAAAAAAAAAAAAAAAAAAAAAAAAAAAAAAAAAAAAAAAAACCCGCAGCAAGCATCAAGTATCAAATTGCCCACGAAGCAGGGCAGCATAGACACCCAAAAGCTTCTCTCTAAGAAAAACCTGGAAGGACACTGATGTCCCACTTGTTGAAGGAAGGGTAGAGCGATTCTACCAGAACTTCACCCACACACCAGTAGTGTCAACCTAGAGGACACTACACCATGATGCGACAGCGATTCTCTGCTCTGCTGTGCTGTGCTTGCGTGCCTGCCGTCCCGCTCGCTCTCGCTCTCGCTCTCGCTGTGTGTTACGCGCGTCGTCGAAATGGCAGATCAGGCGGCTACGAACGAGACTGCTGCGGCACCCGCCGCCACCGGCACTACGAAGAAGGCCAAGTCTGCGTCGTCTGCGAAGAAGCCGCGCGCCAAGCCTGCGCACCCGCGCACCTCTGAGATGGTGACGGCCGCCATCAAGAGTCTGAAGGAGCGCGGCGGGTCGTCGCTGCAGGCGATCAAGAAGTACATAGCCGCGCACTACAAGCTGGACGCGGAGAAGCTGGCGCCGTTTATCAAGAAGTACCTCAAGTCGGCCGTCGTGGCGGGCGAGCTGGTGCAGACGAAGGGGAAGGGCGCGTCCGGCTCGTTCAAGCTTGCCGGCGCCGGCGGCGGGGGGGCGGCCGAGGGCGGCAAGGCTCGTGCTGGCGGTGCCAAGAAGAAGCGCGCCGCTCCGGCCAGCAAGGAGAAGAAGGGCGCCCGTGCGGCCGGCGCAAAGAAGGCTGGTGGCGTGAAGGCGGCGACCGGTCGGAAGGCGGGCGCCGCCAAGAAGGCGTCTGCGGCGTCGGCCGCTCCCGCGGGTGCGAAGAAGGCGGCTGCGGCCAAGCCGGCCAAGGCCAAGTCGCCGTCGAAGGCGAAGAAGGCCGCCAAGGTTCCGACGAAGAAGCCGAAGGCGCCGCGCCCGAAGAAGGCGACGACGCCGTCTAAGGCGAAGGCTTCGCCCAAGAAGAAGAAGTAGAAAGAGATGGGAAAGGAAGGGTTTGGCGCTTGACTCCGTCGTCCCCACCCCCCGTCGTCGTCTAGTGGCGCGCAAGAGACGCGCGGCCCAAAACGGCCCTTCTCAGGGCCATCAAAGCACGTCGGGGAAGGTTTTGATTGTCGTGTTGCGTTTGGTGTGGGGTGTCTGTCTGGCGTTTCTGTATGCCCGTGGGGATGCTGTTTGCGTGCCGTGGTGGTTGGATTGCGGGGGTCGGTGGCGGGTGTGGGCGGCGGTAGCGGTAAGCGGTGTTGTTGTTGTTGTTGTTGTTGTTGTTGTTGTCGTGGTTGATTGTCGCCGTGTTTGTGGCGGCGGCCGACGGTTGGTTTTCTGTCACGTTGTTTTGTTTGAATACGTTGGTTGGCTTGCCTGCGTTCGTTCTTCTCGGATGTCTGTCTTGTCGAGTCGTGTCTGGTCTTTGTTTTGTTCCTTTGTGTGTGTGTGTGTTATGTTTTGCAAGGGGGGGCACGTTGAGATGTGGGAAGGAGTCGGCGGGGGATTTCGGTGGCGTGTAGAGCGAGCGAGCGCGCCTGCCTGGCCGTTGGCCGTCGGAGTGGAGTGCGGGTTTTTTTTGATTTCGAAAAACGAAAGCGGCGGCCGGCCAGCCACCCGTGCGGTGTGACGTCGGCCGTTGGGTATTGTGCGCTTTGAGCGCCGGGGAGGGATGATGTGTGATTGTTGCGCGCTGCTAGCAGGCAGGCAGAGTGAGCGGGTGTGGCGGACGGACGGGAAGTGGTGGTTTTTGTTTTTTTTGGGGTTGCGGGGCGAGAGGCAGGCGACCGACAAAGTTTGCTCGCGACGGAGAGATGTTAGTGGCCCTGAAAAGGGCCGTTTTTGTTTGTGCGGTGCGGTGCCGCGGCGCGGTTTAGGCGCGCTCGCCGCGGATGCGGCGAGCGAGCTGGATGTCCTTGGGCATGATGGTGACGCGCTTGGCGTGGATTGCGCACAGGTTGGTGTCTTCGAAGAGGCCGACGAGGTAGGCCTCGCTGGCCTCCTGCAGGGCCATGACTGCGGAGCTCTGGAAGCGCAGGTCGGTCTTGAAGTCCTGGGCGATCTCGCGCACTAGGCGCTGGAATGGCAGCTTGCGGATGAGCAGCTCTGTGCTCTTCTGGTAGCGCCTGATTTCTCGCAGGGCGACGGTGCCCGGCCTGTAGCGGTGGGGCTTCTTGACGCCTCCGGTGGCGGGCGCGCTCTTCCTCGCCGCCTTGGTGGCGAGCTGTTTGCGCGGCGCCTTTCCGCCGGTGGACTTGCGGGCCGTTTGCTTTGTGCGGGCCATAGCGGTAGCGGAGCGGCGTGCGTGGAGGTTAGGTGCGGCGCGGCGTCCGGTGCTGCCTTGACAACGGGCCCGCGCGCCTCCGTGCTGCGCTTATATGCCCTCGGTTGCGCGTGGTGGGGGGAGGGCGGGCCAGAGTCTATATAGGGGGGCGGCGGGCGCGCTGGGCGCAGACCGTAGCCGACTCGCGAGCCGCTGCAGCTGCTGTTTGTGCACGTTTTGCTTTGCCCGAGGAAGGAAGGATGACAGGCCGCGGCAAGGGAGGAAAGGGGCTCGGCAAGGGTGGCGCCAAGCGGCACCGCAAGGTGTTGCGCGACAACATCCAGGGCATCACGAAGCCCGCCATCCGCCGCCTGGCTCGCAGGGGCGGCGTGAAGCGCATCTCTGGTCTGATCTACGAGGAGACCCGCGGGGTGCTGAAGGTGTTCCTGGAGAACGTGATCCGCGACGCGGTGACGTACACTGAGCACGCCAAGCGCAAGACTGTGACGGCCATGGACGTGGTGTACGCCCTGAAGAGGCAGGGGCGCACCCTGTACGGTTTCGGCGGTTAGGCTGCGTCGCAGCGGGCGCTGGCCTTCCCGCGGCCGTGCTTGTGGGTGGGAGAGACTAGAAAACGGCCCTTTTCAGGGCCACCACACTGTTCGGAAGTTGAAAAGTGCGAAAGAGTCTGTGTTGTTGCTGCGTGTGTGCGCTGTGTTGTTTGTTTGTTTGTTTGTTTCTTTCTCTCTTTCTTTCTTTGTTTCTTTCTTTCCGTTTGAGCGACGTGATGTGACTGGGAGGGGAGAAGGAAAGGAAACGTGTCATGTGGCTGGCTGTGTGTGGAGCTGCTTCGTTTGTGTGTCTTTGTATCGACCGCGACGGAGGTGGCGGGCTGTGTGTTGTTGTGCGAGAGGCGGTGATTATTTGCTTGCGTGGTTTGGCTCTGTGTGTTTGCGGCGGCGTTGGGGTTTCCGAGGCAAGGCGTGTGGGCATAGGCGGCCGGATCAGCTGTTTCGTTCGTGTCGACGGCCGTTGCGCGCGGGAGTGGAGGGCGGTGTGTCGACACGCCTCCCTTTAACAATGGTCATTATTGCTGCCGTTGTCGTTTGGAAGGCGACTGCGACCGTGCAAAATGTGTGCGTGTGTGTGTGTGTGTGTGTGTGTGTGTGTGTGTGTGTTGGGCCACACGGGCTGTGTGGACGACAAGATGGCGGACGTGCGCCGGCGGCGGCTGTGCTGTGAAAGTGCAAAGTTAAAACAAAACAAGGTGCGGCGAGGACGACTGAAATTTTGCTTTGGACGTAGGTTTGTGTGGTGGCCCTGAAAAGGGCCGATTGTTGTGGGCCGAGCCGAGCCGGCAAAGCGCGTTGCGTGCAGGGGAGCACGCGGCGCTGCGATTGCCTGGCCTCCTTTAGGCCTTCTTCTCGGTCTTCTTTGGCAGCAGGACGGCCTGGATGTTGGGCAGGACACCACCCTGTGCGATGGTGACGCCCGACAGGAGCTTGTTGAGCTCCTCGTCGTTGCGGATGGCAAGCTGCAGGTGGCGCGGGATGATGCGCGTCTTCTTGTTGTCGCGGGCCGCGTTTCCGGCCAGCTCGAGCACCTCAGCCGCGAGGTACTCCATGACGGCGGCGAGGTAGACGGGCGCCCCGGCGCCGACGCGCTCTGCGTAGTTTCCCTTGCGCAGGAGGCGGTGGATTCTGCCGACCGGGAACTGGAGCCCAGCCCTGCTTGAGCGGGACTTTGACTTGCCCTTGACTTTGCCTCCCTTTCCGCGTCCGGACATGGCGATGGGCTAGCGACGGTGCACACGAAACGGAAACGAAAACGACCGGTGCGAGCGGCAGCGAGTCGAGCAGCGGAGTGCGTGCCGGCGCAGCCTGCTGCTGCTTACATCTAATACTTTCCCCTCTTTGGGGAAGTGTGAGGGGGAGTTTGTAGCCTTTCGGCTTTTACTCCCCTGTGTACTTGTGTGTGTGATTATTTCTGTACTTTTTTGATGTCTGTGATTTGTGATGTTTGTTCTGTGTGGGTCTGGTACTTGCCTGAGGTTTGGCGAGATAATTGTAGCATTTTGGGTAGGAGTAGGATTTGGGAATGGGTATTGGGATTTTTCTCTTCGACTTAGTCGTCGAAGATCGTCATGGGGCGATTGTGTTTATCGCGGGACATGTCATACCGACCTAGGGAGTGGATGAGAGCATTTCCCGACCTGGAAGTACCTTCATAGAAGGCCCTTGCCAGGTCTTGAAAACGCTCTCTCAGTAGTGGGATTTCCGCAGCGGCATGCAAATCGTCGATAGGGAATCCAAGGGGTAAACGCAGTGCCCTCCTGAGGGCGCGGTTCTGCAGCCTCTGGAGTTTGTCCAGGTGCTGCTTCGCCGCGTATCCCCAGACAGGGCACGCGTATTCCATGACTGGCCGGATCAGGGCCTGGTACACGTTCACTCCTACTGAGCAGGAAAGGGAGCTGGATGAGTTGAGGATTGGGTACAGGATGGACATTCTGGCACAGACCTTCCTATGGACCTCGTCTATGTGGGGTTTCCACGTAAGACGAGAGTCCAAGGTTACGCCAAGGTACTTGGCGGTTCTGCGCCAGGGGAGTTGGGTTCCGTTTAGGTGAAGGTGGAGGGGGGGCCGTTGAGGAGGTTCGCGCCTTCCGAGCCTACGGGTGATCAGCATCGCCTGCGTCTTTTCAGAATTGATGGTGATTCGCCAGCGACGGGCCCAAGTTTCTGTGTCATCTAAAACCCTTTGTAGCCTACGGATGACCAGGTCCTTGTTCGCGTTTCTTGTGTAGAAGGCTGTATCGTCAGCGTACTGTGCAGTGTGCACCAGGGGGGCCGTTGGAGTGTCCGCAGTGTACAGACTGTACAAAACGGGCCCCAGGACCGATCCCTGTGGCACCCCAGCACGAATACGCCTTCTGGTGGAGGTGGACGTTTCTACTTTGACAGAGAAAGTTCTGTTCGAGAGATAGCTTTTAATCTGTTTAACTATACTCCCGGGGAACCCTTGGGTGTACAACTTGTAGAGTAGCCCTCTATGCCATACTGAGTCAAAGGCCTTGGCTACGTCAAGTAGCACTATCCGGCAGTAGCCTCTGTGGTTGAAGCCCTCTGTGGCTGCTTCAACCACTCTCATGATCTGTTGTGGGGCAGAGTGGTTCTGCCGGAATCCGAATTGGAAATCCGGCAGAATTTGCTCTCTGGTGATGTGTTCTAGTATGGGTCTTAGCAGGAGGCGCTCGTAGATCTTGCTGAGAGTTGGCAAGAGGCTAATCGGCCTGTAGTGCTGCGGGAACAGAGGGTCTTTCCCTGGTTTGTGTATTGCGACCACTTCCGCGTGTTTCCAGCAAGCTGGGAACTCGCGGGTACGAGTAATCTCGTTGAAGACGTTCGCGAGGTGTTCGATCGCCGTGGGTGGGAGGTTTTTGACCAACTGGTTGGTGACATTGTCATGTCCTGGCGCCTTTTTGGAGGGGAGGTACCTAATTACTTTTGCCACGTCTTCGGGGGCAAAAACTGTGGGTTCGTCTTCTGGGTCCTCCTCAGCATTGAGGAAGACGGCCAGTTGACGACGGACCACTCTTTCATGCTCATCATCCTGTGGTTCAGCCGCTTGGAACTGCTTCTCGAAAGTGTCGGCGAGGGCGTTGGCCTTTTCAGCATGGCTGTAGGCCATACCCCGCTCGCCATGCAGTGGCGGCATCCTAGCGCGTCTTCTTGTGAATTGTTTGGTTGCTTGCCAAAGTGTGTGATCGTCTACTTTGAGGGCTGAGAGGCGGTTTTGCCATTGCTGGTTTCTGTGCTCATTGAGCGCTACCTTCAATTCTCTCTGTAGACGATTGAGCAGCCTCCTTGTGGCCTGGTTTCTGGTTATCTTCCACTCTTTTGCCACTCTGTTCTTATGTCGAATTTGAGCTAGCAAGTGTTCCGGGAGCTGTATTTGCGGCGGCGGGCCATCCCTTTGTGGAGGGGTGGCTTCTTCCGCTGCCTGCAAGATGGTGCCTGTTAGGTCTTGTAGCGCTTGTTCTACTGTTTCGGCAGTAGGTGGCGGGGCGCGAGCGATATCAGAGGCGACAGTTTCTCGGTATCGCTCCCAGTTTGTACGTTTGTAAGACGTCTGGTACCGTGGGAGTGCTACCCATTCTCCCACGTCGACCTCTAGGATCACTGGGTTGTGGTCGGAGGACATTCTGTTGATCGTCCTCGCGGTCACAAACCCCGTAATCCTCCTAGTGAGAGCTATGTCCAACACGTCGGGCCTGCTTCCATTTTTTGGAAAATGTGTGGGCTCGACTGGACCCCAGGTTTCGAAGTGGTGGTTGCGCGCTAGTTGTTGCAATCTGGCGCCTGCTCTGGAGGTTACTCTAGAATTCCAATCAGGATGTTTGGCATTGAAGTCGCCCCCTATTATGAGTTTGCCTTCAATTTGCCCTAGAGTAGCTATGTCTCCCTCATCTATCTGGTCTTGTGGGGGTCGGTAGATTGCAACGATTGTTAGGGGTCCAGTGGCAGTGGCTACTTCCACCGCCACTGCTTCGATTTTATTGGTAGCTGGTAAGAATACCTGGTGGTGGGGGATCCCTCTTTTTATGTATATGGCCACTCCTCCGCCTTGGGTTGGCCTGTCTTTGCGATAGGTAACATAGTTGGGGACTGTCGCTTTTATTCCCGGTTTTAAGTGGGTTTCCCCCATCATGCATATGTCGATGGAGAACTCCTTCATGAGTTCTCTGAACTCGACCTCTTGGTTAACAATGCCGTCTGCGTTAAAGACGCACATTGTCAGGCCATGGATGTTTGGTCGTCTATCCATGATGGGGTTGCCGGCGCAGCCGGGGTGGGGGTGCTTTATGGGCTCGGGTGCGGCGGCCGGTTGCGCGCGCGCCCCATTGGTCGGCGGCCGCAACAGGGCGAGCTGGTAAAGGTGCGGCGGCGGCTGGCGGCGGGTGCCACTGTGTGGGGAGACGCTGACTAGAGCGGAGCGCTTGCTACTGGTGTTGCTGCTGCCGTACGTTGGTTCGAGATGCCGCCCAAGACTAGCGGGAAGGCCGCCAAGAAGGCTGGCAAGGCGCAGAAGAACATTTCGAAGGGCGACAAGAAGAAGAAGCGCAAGAGGAAGGAGAGCTATGCCATCTACATCTACAAGGTGCTGAAGCAGGTGCACCCTGACACGGGCATCTCGTCGAAGGCGATGAGCATCATGAACAGCTTCGTGAACGACATTTTCGAGCGCATTGCGGCCGAGGCTTCTCGCCTGGCGCACTACAACAAGCGCTCGACCATCACGTCCCGCGAGATCCAGACCGCTGTGCGGCTGTTGCTGCCTGGCGAGCTGGCCAAGCACGCCGTGAGCGAGGGCACGAAGGCGGTGACCAAGTACACGAGCTCCAAGTAAGGAGGTGGCTCTGGAATGGAAGGAAGGATGGAGAAGGCTCCTCCGTTGCGAGAGCGGCAAAACGGCCCTTTTCAGGGCCACCAACTTGCCATTTGCGGGAAGGGCGGAATTGTTGTTGTTGTTGTTTGTGTGGACGGCTGTGATGTGATGTATGTGTGCATTGTGATTGTGGGTGGGGGGGGCGCGTCAAAGCGTGTTGCGGGGTACGGCCACGAGGTTGGTCGCCGTGGCGTGGAATGGTGGCACGCCTCGTTGGAGTGGTTTTGACCCATTGGTGTTGGTGTGTGTGTGTGTGTGTGTGTGTGTGTGTGTGTGTGTTACCTGTCTGCGAGGGGGGACAGTGCGATCGGCGACTTTTGTGTCACCGTAACGACGGCCGTTTGCGGGTTTGTTTTTTGCACATCATACATGGCGAGGGTGAAATGTGAAATGTTTTTGTTTGGTTTTTTTTTTTGTTTTTTTTTTGCCGCCCACTATTCCCTTTGCTGTACGCCGAGTTTGACAATGGTGCGACGTAACTGCAGCGTGGAGGTGTGTGAGTGACGTTGAAGTGAACGTGCCATTAAGACGCATTGTTGTTGTATTGTACTGTACGTGTACGGCGACACGCACGATGATGTACCATTCGACTCTGATTTTTGATAGCCGTGTTTGACTGATTGCGTACGACGCACGCACACCGATGTCGTCATTCAAGATGCACGCGTGTCCAGTGCAGTACAGTAAGCGCGACGCTAGACGACGACGACGGCGGCGGCGGTCGTTTGTTTGGCGAATGTCTGTACACGTGTTTGTCTGTGTCCATCCGGTATGTATTTGTTTGTTTGTTTGAAAGTGTTTTGTGTGTCGGTGACGTGGTCCGATCCGTCGCCCCCTGAGTAACTGTCGATCGGCGCGATAGACCGGCGTCACGCAACTGAACCGAAGTCGTGGGCACACCCGTCATACTGTTGTACACCGTCGCGCTGAGAACGGTAACGAAAGGTTGACTTTGATCGGTCGAATGTCTGGGCAGAACGTGAGGAATGAGGCAAGAGTGCAAGGAGGAAAGGACAGAGGGGGGGCAAAAGAGAGAGAGGAAGGGAAAAAGGGGAGAAACGCATTCGTAGAGCAACGGAACGTTCCCGTGTCGGAGGCGTATTGGAGCCGCACTGAAATGCGTTTAACGGCGGCGCGGCTGCAAGTGTCTGCCGTGGTGAACGTTACCTTTGACGGCTGCATTGGGCTTTGCCTTTGCTTTCGCTTTTCGCTTTCCCGGATGTACGTAACGTTTGTTGATATGGTTCTGAGGAAGAGTGTATGACAGTGCCGTGCCGTCCATGTTCGTGTGCCCTCCCATTGTGTGTATGCTATTGTCTGTGTACTTGAATGATGTATGTAGGTGTTAGTGGACATGTTTTACCAGTGGGGGGAAATGGATGTCACGGTGGAGGTGTCGAGAAAGTGAGTGTGTGTGTGTGTGTGTGTGTGTGTGTGTGTGTGTGTGTGTGTGTGTGTGTGTGTGTGTGTGTGTGTGTGCGCGTCCGTGAATTGGCAGTGTTTGGAGGTGGGCGTGCCCTGCATGTGGCCCGGAAGGCTGTTCGTTTGGCGGTAGTGTTGTGTGGACAGGGGAGGGGCATGCGTAACGCTGCTGGCATGGCATTTCGGGAGATGGGAGGGGGCAAACGAGGAAACGAGGAGCGGCGGCCAAAGACGGGACGGGGAGGGGCGCGGTGTGGGTGGCTTGCGCCTGTGCTCGGCGTTGTGGTTTGTGCAAAAGAGGAGGAGAAAAACAATGAGTTGCCAGGGAGGGGAGCGGTGTTGTGTTGTGGTTGTCGTGGTGTAGCCGCAGACGCGGCTGTCAGTGAACGTGGCGAGACGGACGGATGCGCGGAGGGGCGGGGGCGGCGCATTTCGCCGGTGCCGTGCCGTGCCATGCCTGAAAGCCGCGTGGTCGCTGTGTTGTTGGTGGCGTGGGGGCGAGGAGAATACCGTACGGGTGTGCTTGTGCGCCGGAAATGGCACACTGCGCCTGCCCGTCTTGGAGGCTGATGGCTGTGGTGTGGAAATGGGGCGCGGTGATGTTGAAGCAGTTGAAGAACAGAAAAGAAACCAAGAAGAAAACGGAAGGCGTGATGCGGCGGTGGTGGTGAGAGCGGGAAAAACAAAACAAAACAAAAGAACGAAAAAAAAACAACAAGAAACAAAAAAGAAAACAAAAAGTCTATCAATATTAAAATGTAAATGGAAATGGAAATGGACCCAGGTATAACCTCCCTGCACAAATAGCAGAGAGTCCGATGGTAATAAAAATGTGCCAGAATGTTAACGTCCCTACAAAACAAACCCAACGATAATATTAATGAAAGAATGAACCGTATGTAACATTGCAACAGACACAATGAAACCTGATAAATTGTATAAGGGCAGCAGCGTTGACCTTTGGCCCTGTATTCAGAATAAAAAGAGCCAAAGATCGTTACCCCAATGAAAAAAAAAGACACTGAAACACGTATGTAACATAGCAGCGATGGCGAGACATTGTAGCATCTGTGACCAGAGAGTTTGCGCTGGACTGCGCGAGTGTTGCGAGCGGTTCTCAGTCAGTCAGTCAGTCAGTCAGTCAGTCAGTGAGTCGTTGCGAGTCTGTAGCTCTGTGTAGTTGAGGGCTGTACTCTGTCAGTAGTCGTCGCGTGCAGTACGCTAATAGTCGTCATGCAGAGCGGTCGGTCAGTAGTAGGAGCCGAGTGCGGTTGTGTGATGTAGGCGGTCGGCAACACTGGTCAAGATGGTGAATAAGGTATACTGCTGTTAATTAATATAATCATTAGATAGTGAAAAATTTCATTTATTGTAATTATTCTCCAACAAGTTCCCCAATAATAATGTTTATTTCAAAAGCATTTTTCAAACATTTAATGTTTTATTGAACTAAAGAGTTCGTTGCACTTCACATTTCATTCCACTTCTTTGAAGAAAAATTTCACTAAAATCACAAAAAAAGAGAATATTATTATTTGCAATGCAGTTCCTCCAAGCGCTGCGCAACAACAAGAGCAGAAATGTGACATCCATTTATTCGGAGGTAAGACTTTAATTCTGATTGTTTTGCACAGGGCCAAAGACCGATATTTCGGTTTAATTGAAGTTTCTTGTCACTGAACGGACTTTAAATGTTGTGAAGAATTTATATTTGAGTCAGATTGCGAATTTCACATTTTTGTTGCCATTTTCAATACCTCTCATTGTGGGCGAGGTTACAATTAGCGCAATGTCCATTAGCATCCGAAAATAACATTGTCCATTATTTGAAAGTTTGCGGGGAGGTTACAACACACACAAAAAAAACAAAAAAAAAAAAAAAATTGCATTTATATCCGCTCCTCAATTGTAGATACCCCTTACACAGCTGTGTGCAATGAATGAGTGCTGGCTGGTAATTAATTGCACTCCTTGGAGGGAAATGCCATAGGAAGTGGTCTTTAAAAAGTGAATGTTTTTCGTTAAAAGACAAAAGGTACTTTAGAAAAAAGTAATAGTGGGGCGTTTGTTGTTGAACAAAGTAAGTACAATGAACATACGTTATCAGATTTGCGCAATGCAGCTTCACACTACCTTTTGATTATAACACAATATACTATACATCGTCCCGAACCGTGACCAGAGTCGCGAGACGAGCAGAGCACGCCGCCGACGCCCGCTCAGTACAACCGTCCACCCGCTACTACTGTCGACCGACTACTACCTCTCCCGACTCGCGCTACAATATATATAACAACTGTTCCCGGCGACCCGGTGCGTGCCACTACTGTCGTCTGGCGCGGTCCAAGCGCCGACTAGCAACGATAAATAACTCTCTGGTCAGACAGAGATGCTGTCATGCCTCGCCATCGCTCTGGTAATGGAACACGCAGTGGCGGAGCCAAAGACTGTGTTGTCGAGGTCGAGTGCGAGCGGGAAGAGAGGCAGCGTCGGCACGGAGATGCAAGCGAGCGCGAGACGCACGGGTGCTGCGGCGTGGCGCGTTTGCGGTCGGCGCCTTTGGTGGCAACGGCCGGGACAAGCAGCGGTGTATGGTGTGGTGCGGGGCGGACAGGGGCGGCGGTGGACGGGGAGGAGGAGGCGGCGCGACGACGGCATGGGGGCGAAAACGGGTTCGGGGGACGGCGGATGTTGAGAGGCGTCACGCGCGGACAGGACACAGACACAGACACAGAGACACACAGATTGGAAAGGGAGGGTGCGCGGTAGTAGTTGGGAATGTGCGTACCGTGCGGGATGGGAGTGGGCGAGGAACACGGTCGTGGCCCCCTGTTTTGGGTGCGTGTGATGACGTCGGTGTGTTGTGGGAAGGGAAGGTGCTGTGGCGGCGGCGCGTAATGGGCGTAGGCCGAAAAGAGAAAGGAACGTGGGCAGTGTGTTGGCAAGCGTCGGTTCGACTGCGACGTTGATGGGCAGGGCAGGGCAAGGTTAATGGTGGTAGGAGTAGGCGTGTGGGCGCAAAAAAATCTGCCGCTGCAGGCGGTGCCGTAACCGCCATGGCGGGAAGGAGAGAGGGCCAAAGAAAGAAAGAAAGAAAGACAGAAGGAAAAAAAAAAAAAGGAGGGGGGGGGCGAAAGTGGAGAGGCGGTGGTGTGAGAAGGGCGGGGGCGGAAGGAAGGCAGGAAGGACAAGAGGCGAGGCGACGGCTTGCTTTGTGTATCGGTCGGTCTCTGGCTATGCTTCGTTTTCTGCAGCAGGGTCGGTGCGCGGCGTGGCTCGCGGCAGTGGGAACGCCTGGCGGCTGGACGGCCAGCAATGCGGTTGGATGGGCGGCCACAGCACCGCACCTGTGCCCGAGGAGGAGACGCTGGCGGCGGGCCCTGAGGTGAGGCCGGCTCGGCTGGGGCTGTGGATGTGGATGTGTAGGTGTGCGCCGCTGCTGCAACAACGAGTAAAACGCGAGAAGAAGGGATGGCGGTAGAGAGGAGAGGAAAAAAAAAAAAAAAAATAAAAGGTCGTGTTGTGTTGATGCGCAGGCAGACGCGTACAGAGAGACGAGCCCGGTCTGCAGCAGGGTGTGGCCGTGCCGAGTGCAGAGCAGCGGCGGCTCGGTTCGGTTCGGCCCGGCCCGGCGGGCCGCGCTGTTGTCGCGGACGTGAGCGCCCCCTGGCGGGTGGCCGGAGGCGGCGCGGCGTGTTGGACGTGTGGCTGGTGGCAGTGCACAATTTGCGAGTGGCTGGCGGTGTGGTGTGGCGGTTGGCGCGTCGGGCGGCGGAGAGGTATGTGTTGCGGGCGCCCTTTGCTGCGCTGCGTCGTTGCGTGTGCCGTACAGGGCGGGCGCTTGTCGACTGTGTGGGCGGTGTGGCGAATTGGCGTGAAACGGCTGCCGAGAGGTGTGTGGTAGCGAGCCGGTCGGTGTCAGTGCGAAGGGGAATGTGCGTGCGTTTGGCGGTTTCGGTGTGCTTTTTGCGGCGTGAGAGTGGGAATTAGTGGGGCCGGCTGTTGTGTTGGTTCCTTGTGTCTTGTGTCGCGTAGCTTGATGGCAACGTGGAAGGACGCCGGTTTCGTTTCGAGCCTTGCGTGTGGTTGTCGACGTTGACTGGTTGGCGTGTGCCGATGCACGTGCATGTGTGGGTCGCGAGTGCGTGTTTGGCTGGCTGTGTGTGTGTGTGTGTGTGTTTTGGGGGGGAAGGGGGAGGCGGTGGTGAAAGTGCAGTCGTTGCCACGGGCGTCGTCGGGTGGGGCTGGGGCTGTGCGCCGTGGCGGAAAGGTGGTAGGTTGCGGGAAGCGAGCCCGTCGTTGACGGTGTCGCGTGAGGTGTGAATCGAGTGGGGCGCGGGGCGCGAGACAGGAGCAGCGTGCCGCTGCGTCGTGGTCGTCAGCAGAGGCTGTGCGTGTGCTTGTCCTTTTTGTGGGCGGTTCGTGCGAGGCGTTTTTGTTTTGTGTTGCCCTAGTTGTTAGTTTATTTTGTTTGTGTTTGTTATTTGTGAGACGACGACTGGTTGGTGGCGTGCGCGCGAAGTGGCGGTGTGCGCTTCCCGTGTCGTTTGTGTTGTTTTGTTTTTGTGTGTGTTTTTTTTTTTTTTTTTTTTTTGCACTGGGCCCCGGGGGGTGGGTGGGTGCGTGTGTGTCGATTGCCGGCTGGCGAAAGGTGCGCCATCGGCGGGGTGGGTCGCCGGCACAAGTAGAGGCGGCGGCGTTGTTGCTGTTGTTGTGTGGTGTTTGTTTTGTTCGGCTGTGTCGGCGAGCTGTGTTGCGGTGCGTGTGAATGGTGCTGGCGTTGGGGCTGCGACTGCGACGGCGGCGAGCCGCGGGCGCGCATGATAGTGATGTTGTGAACAGCGGCTGTGTACGGTAGTGGTGTTGTTGTAGCACGACGTGCATCCGGGCCGGCGCGGAAAGCGCAGTTGCGGGCGGTTGCCCTTCGGTGCCAGCCATGTCGCGTGAGCGGCGGGTTGCTCTGGTGTCGACACGTGGTGCTCTGGGTTGTTGTGTGGTGCCCTTTGGCCGGTGGGGGTGGTTCGCGTGTGTCTCGTTCGCGCTCGGTATCTGGTCGTGGTCGTGCTGCTCCCCCGTCTGTCGGCGGTTTTCGACGTCGTCTGTACGTTTTTGTTCGTTTGCGGCGTGCCTGCCGACGTCGTCCCGTCGCGACCTTTCAACCGAAAGTGTGGCGCCCGAAGGTGAACGAACGTAACCCTGACCTCGGCGCTTTACGCTGAGCCGAGCGAACCGAACCTAACCTGTGGTGTGGCGAGGTGAGCTCAGCCTGTGAGCCCCTAACGTCTACGTACGGTAAGCTGTCCGGCTCACGCCTCACGTTTGAACGCTTTTTTAACCTACGTTTGACGCTTCTTAAACCTAGCACTGACCCCTTAACCTAACGTGTAACCTAACCTAACCTAACCTAACCTAACCTAGCCTCTGACGCCTGACGTGTTTGAATGCTTAACCTAAGTTTGACGCTTAACCTAACCCAAGTCCCCTTAACCTAACCCACGTCCACCTAACCTAACCTAGACGTGTAAACGTAATGTGTAACGCGTAACGTGTAAGGTCGGCTGGCGTGTGTGCTGACGGCAGATTGGGTTGGTCTGTCGATTCGGATTGCGGTTTGCCTCGGTCGAGGGGTTGGGTCGGAAGCGGCGAGGGGCGGCGGCGCCTGTTGCGCAGGCGGCGGCGCCTGTTGCGGCGGGCAATTGTTGAGAAACGGCTGTGAATGTTGGCGGGCGAGAGGAGGAGGACGGCGCGCGATGTGGCCCGACGGCTGCGGGCCGATCGGGAAACGGCGGGAGGGCGACGGAAGGCGATGGGGCGGCGGAGGCGCGTTTGCACGGCCGTCATCGCCGCACGCCTCGGCTTGTGTGGCTGTGGCGCCGGCCGCGCTGGCCGGGCTGCCGCGGCGACGGTGTGGGAGTTTTGCCGAAGGTTTGGCCATTGTGGCGGGTCGTCGGCTGGGGCTGTGGGGGCGGCATTTGGGCGGGGGCGGCGATTCTCGGCGGGCCGACCCAGGCTGTAGCGCGCGGTAGCTGCAGTTTGGCCGTGGTTTGCGGCGCTGCCGTGGCGACTGGTTGGCGACTGTGGTGTGGCTGTGTGTAGCCCCATCCTCGGTGGTTTGAAAGGCGCGGGCGGTTGTGGCGCAGGTTTGGGGCTGCTCCGCACAGGCTGTCGGACGTTGGGCGGTAGCAAGCGCGGGAGGCGCGGCGCGGCGGCGCGCAGAGTGGCGGCCGCTCTCTCGGCCGTCCGCGCCCGCCCGCGACACTGGCTGGGCCCTTGTGATTCTCTCATCGGTCTCCGAGCAGCCGAGCTGTGTGCACACGCGGGGGGTGCGCTGCGAACTTTTAAGTTTGAAGTGCTCCCACTGCGTGTTAAAAAAGCAAGTGTGTCCTGATAGGGCCGTCTTACTAGTGATAGGCGAGATCCTCCGGATAGCCGGATGGGCTAGGAATGTTTAGCATAGGGAATGAAGAGGCACCAGGGCCTCCTCACCAGGCAGTCGACCGACAGGTGGCCGACTCCCTGGGCGGGGTACGTCCGCGCGCCTCCAGAAAAGATTTGAACCATAGGGCAAAGTCAGCATCCGCGGACAGGGCTAGGACTAGGTCTGAGTCTGTGAACCCCCACCCCTCCCGCCGAAACCCCGTTTCGACGAAACAAGACCACTCACACACGTCGCTGGAACGCTGCGGCAACATGACACTCCCGACCAGCGAAACACAGCATGCCAAATCCACGGCAAGCAGAGACGACAAAATGGCCGCCAAGCACCGGCAGGAGCTAGCGCGCCACAACATCACCGACAACAATGTTCCATACAACTCAGACAGCGACGACGCTGTAACGAACACAGGCAACCCCAAGTTCTCAAGTGACGAGGAAATGGAATTTGACGATGGCCAGGGAGAATTCCAACGAGCCAGGAAAACCCTAAAAAGAAAAAACTCGTCAGAAACAGAAGCGCCGAACAAGTTCACCATCCCAACGACGAACAGATACGACGCACTGAATGACAACACCACAAACCTGAACGCCGCTAATGACACACCAGCGGGCTCCCCACCTCAACAGCAGACGACAACTGCACCGGCACAACGAGCGGTCCCAAAAAGACCGCGCGTCCCGCCGATCACAATCGAATATCCAGGGCACTATTTAACCCTGAACAAAACCCTAAAACAGTATATGGAAGGCCCCATCAAAGCCATCCATAAAGGAAAATCAATCAAATACCATTTTGACTCGATAAAGGACCAACGCACAGCGCTGGACTTCTTCAACCACCACCGAATCGGCAACTTCACCCACCAACCACAAGCCGACAGACAACTGAAAGTGGTCATAAAGGGCCTACCAAACACCGTCAAAGAACAAGAAATAGAAGAAGAATTACAACAACACAACTTCGCCACAACCAACATACACCAATACAAAAAGAGGGATGAAAACACGAAGGAGTTACGTCCAATGGATGTCTTTTGTGTAACGCTAGATAAAAAGCCAGAGAACGAGGCAATATATAATACGAGATACCTACTTGACACCAAAATTACGGTAGAATCATACAAAAGCAAAGAAGGCCCCCCACAGTGTAAAAAGTGCCAGGGGTTCTTCCACACAGCAAATTACTGCAATATGCCGACGCGCTGCGTCCGATGTGGCGGAGACCACAGAGCGTTCCAGTGCCCACTACCGAAAGAGGGAACTCTACACTGTGTAAACTGCAATAAAGATGGCCACCCAGCTTCATTCAGAGGCTGTGAAGAATACCAAAAGGCAATTGAAACATACAACAAACAGCGACCACAGAGACAAATGCAAGCACCCAGACCCACAATTCGACCAACGGCAATGCCCACACCTGCAGAGGCCAACCGAACAGGAAGGAGGAACTGGGCAACTCTGCCACCACAAACCAACAACGCCACAGCCACCGCCAACACAAATGGCTTAGAATCAATCCTCAGCTTTGTCAACCAACTAAAAACAATATGGGAAAAAGTCCAAACATCAAACATACTACAACAGATAACAACCATCATAAACAACTTTACTCAAGCACCGGACATTATGTCCAAGATCACAACCGTCATTGGAGGAATGATGACTATCTTCGGCACCTTCAATGGATTTTAGGCCACCAAAGAAGAAACACCTTCGATTCTGCAATTTCAATGCAAATGGAATTGCAAACAAAAGGGAACTACTCAACGAATTCATTGAAGAGGAGAAGATAGACGTCCTTCTTGTCACTGAAACCCACCTACAGCAAAACGCAACACTAAACCTCCGCAACATGATATGCCACAGGACAGATAGAGTCAACAGGAGGGGGGGAGGCACAGCCATATACATCCGTCCCCATATCACTCACCACCCTGAGATCACGCCGCCGATGCACTCACTTGAGGCCACAATTGTACAAATAGAAACGGCGCAAGGAAAAATAGCCCTAGTAGCTGCATACCTCAGCCCCAGAGCAGAACACAATGAACATGACCTCACGTGGATTTTTGACAACCACGAACGGGTCCTCCTATGTGGAGACCTAAATGCGAAGAACGAATCCTGGAACAGCAGAAGGAACAATGAAAGAGGTGACAGACTCCATGAGCTACAAGGTCGCCTCAACGCAGAAATAACAGCCCCAAAAGACATAACATACATCCCTTTCAACAGCCTCCACCGGCCAGACGTACTTGACATCTGCATCACGAAGAACATAGACCCAGAACTAAACCTACAAGTACGAAATACACTAACTTCAGACCACCTTCCAGTAATAGGCCACATCGGTGATGCAATGGAACCCCCACGACCACGACAAACCATCAACGTCGACTGGGCGCAATATGAACGGTGGCTAAACAACAACGTCACGCCCACAGCAGAACTAAACACAGAGCAACAAATAGAAGAAGCCATCACCACTATCACAGACAAGATAAGCACAGCCTACAAACGAGCATCCTGCAAAACAACATTCCTAGAGGTCAAACACAACACACTCCCACCACTAATTCAGGACCTCAAATACATGAAAAACCAGGAACGTCGCAGATGGATCCGCACCAGGGACCCACAAGCAAGGAGGGAAGTCAACAGGCTCACACGGGAAATCCACAAGCGAGCAAAAGAGTGGAAGGCAGAGGTCTGGGAGGACAGGATGTCGGCACTCCAACTACGCCTGCGAGACGACTGGAAGCTCATAAGGAATCTACGGACATCAAAACAACGCAAACCGGCCCTCAAGGACGAAAACAACATGGTCTTTGACGATCTTAGGCAGGCTGAACTCTTTGCCTCTACATATGAATTACAAAACAGAGTGGAGCAAAGAGCAGCACAACTGCCTGATGAAGAAGAGTTCAACAGAAGAATCCGCACAACAATCCAACAAATAAGGTCAAACCCAATCAACGATGCAGCAGAACTGGCAACCACAGCCGAAGTCCGCACGATTCTACGACGACTTAACAACAATTCCGCGCCTGGACCAGACAAGGTGTCCAATGAACAACTGAAACACCTACCGCGCAAACCGCTCGTACTACTCACCCGCATAATCAACGCATGCCTCCAAAAAAGTCACTTCCCTGACGTGTGGAAAGTGTGCAAAATCATCCCCATCCCAAAGAAAGGCAAAGACCTTACAAAACCGGAAAACCACCGCCCTATAAGCCTACTACCAACGATGTCTAAAGTGCTGGAACGGGTAATACTCCCACGAATCAGGCAACCTCTTCTAGACAACCACGTCATACGCAGGGAACAGTTCGCCTATCAGGAAACCCTGTCAGCGGAACTGCAACTCCTCAGGATAACAGAATTCATAACAAAAAACATGAACCTCTCCAGATTCACGGCGGCAATCCTCCTGGACGTGGAGAAAGCCTACGACAAAGTATGGAGAGACAACCTGCTAGTTAAACTATATGAGGACACGGATCTCCCCCGCTGCTACCTCAAACTCATAGACGATTACCTCACAAATAGAAGATGTTTTGTGGCCATAAACGGGAAAAGATCTGAAATAAAAACCCTCCACGAGGGCATCCCACAAGGATCAGTCATCTCACCCACACTGTTCACAGTGTACGTGAATGACCTGCCAAAAACCCAGGACACAGTACTGGCCCAGTTCGCCGACGACACGGCGCTACTGGCCAGCAACAGAAGGTTGGATACCACGATCCGGAAGCTGCAGGAGCAAGTCGACCTAACCGAAACATGGGCGAGACTAAACCGGATAAAAATAAATGCGTCAAAAACCGAGGCCATTCTATTCACCAGACGACGCCCGGAACTGCATGAAAGAATAGAAATAAATGGAGAGTGGGTCCCCTGGAAGCAAACAGTCCGCTATCTAGGTGTCACCCTAGACAGGAAAATGACCTTCAAGGCGCACTTGGAGGACAAGAAAACAAAGACCACCAAAGCCATCCATGCCCTATACCCCATCTTGGCTAGCAAAGACATGCTGTCAGTGACGAAACTAAAAATATACAAAACAGTTATACTACCGGCCATGTTATATGGATGCTCCTCCTGGGGCATCACATGCAGAACCAACCTCGCAAAGCTCCAGACGCTGCAAAACAGGTGCTTGAAACTGATCTTGAATGCCCCTCCGTGGACCAGCACCGACAGAATTCACAGGGAACTGGAGATGCCAAGAGTGGTTGAACTCGTAAAGGAGGCAACAACGAGACTAGTGGACAAGGTAAACAGACTCAGACCTGACCTTAACCAGTTAGAGGAGATCGCCACGTACGAACCGGCACCCTGGCACAAAATCAGGGTGCCATTGACCATCATTCGCAACTAAGAGACTAGGATAACTACTGTAGAATAAAATGGAAACATCAAGAGAGCCAGGCCGAGGTCTAGGTGGAAACATCAAGCAAGCGTAGGTAGTACATAGGTTAGAAACATCAAGTAAGGATAGTTAGTACATAGGTTAGAAACATCAAGAAAGTGTAGGTAGTAAATAGGCTAGAAACAGCAAGAAAATGTATTAGCACATAGGATAGAAACATCAACACGATCTAGGTATGAAAACGCAAAAATTAGTCACTAAACTAGCATAGAAACATCAAGAATGTTAGGATAGACTATGAAACCACAAAAAAGTAGAAAAGAAATAGGCCATGACCAGAGGAAGACCACTAACGAGGCCCTAAAGGACCAAATCAGTGCCCAAAGGGACCTCCAAAGATTCAAAAATGGTGCCCCTATTTATAAATAAATAGCGACCCCAACTAAGTAACCCTACCAGCACACAAGAGGGACCAATCGCCTCAGGCGATAGCACCCTTGCCTTCAACACACACACAAAAAATTTTAAAAAAAAAAAAAAAAAAAGTGATTCTCTGCTCTGCTGTGCTGTGCTTGCGTGCCTGCCGTCCCGCTCGCTCTCGCTCTCGCTCTCGCTGTGTGTTACGCGCGTCGTCGAAATGGCAGATCAGGCGGCTACGAACGAGACTGCTGCGGCACCCGCCGCCACCGGCACTACGAAGAAGGCCAAGTCTGCGTCGTCTGCGAAGAAGCCGCGCGCCAAGCCTGCGCACCCGTGCACCTCTGA
>NW_026047511.1:692500-762500 GCF_023864345.2 Schistocerca serialis cubense | reverse complement strand
TCGTATAGTTTACTGAGGGTAGGCAGTAGACTAATTGGTCTATAGTGTTGCGGGAACACCGGGTCTTTTCCTGGTTTCGCGATCGCAATAACTTCTGCGTGCTTCCACTGCGCCGGGAATTTTTGTGATCGCGTCAGTTCATTAACTATATCGGTCAGGTGGGTGATTGCCAGAGGCGGGAGGAGTTTCAGCAATTCATTTGTGACCTGGTCGTGACCCGGGGTTTTCCTGGTGGGCAGGGACTTGATGCAGCGCGCCACATCTTCAGTATTGAAGAGTGGCGTGTAGTCATCTTCGTCGTCTGCTTCCAGGAACACGGCCAGTTCTCTGCGGACTGTTGCGACGTGTTCTCTGTCCTGTACTTCTGCTGGTCTGAACTGTTTTTCGAACACGTCGGCTAGTGCGTTAGCTTTGTCGATGGGGCTGAACTGCAGTCCGCGTTCGCCATGCAGTGGTGGCATTTTCGCGCGTCTTCTCGTGTACTGTTTGGTGGCTTGCCATAAACTATTGTCTTCTAGTTTGAGAGCTGAGAGCCTTGCCGACCATTGTTGGTTGCGGTACTCATTGAGATCTGCTTTCAGCTCTCTCTGTAGCCTATTGAGTAGCCTCCGTGTATTCTTATTTCTGGTGAGCTTCCACTCTTTGGCGATCCTGTTTTTGTGCCGTATTTGCACAAGCAAGTGCGGGGGGAGTTGCCTGAAGCGGGGGGGCCCCGCAGGAGGCGGTGTGGCTCCCTCAGCAGCTTGTAGGATCGCTCTTGTGAGGTCGTCTAGTGCCTGTTCTGCTGTCTCTGCAGTTGGAGGCGGGGTCTGGGCAAGTTCAGCTGCTACTGCGTTGCTGAATTGCTCCTTATTGATGCGCTTGTATGTCGCATGCCGTTGTGGGATAGAGAGCCATTCTCCCATATCGACCTCAAAAATCACGGGATTGTGGTCCGACGACATTCTGTTTACCGATGTCGCGGATACAAAGCCCACCAGATTCTTTGTGATGGCTATGTCGAGGACGTCCGGTCTTCCTCCGTTCTTTGGGAAGTGTGTCGGTTCCTCTGGGCCCCATACTTGTAACTGGTGTGTGCGCGCAAGTCGTTGCAGTTGTTGACCAGCTTGATTTCGGTGTCTCGAGTTCCAGTCCGCGTGTTTGGCATTTAGGTCCCCTGCTATTAGTAGTTTGCCTCTAATACGGCTTAGTGCAGCTATGTCGTCCTCTTCTAGTCTTTGGGAAGGGGGGCGATACACTGCAACGACTGTTAGGGGGCCAGTTACTGTGGCCACTTCGATTGCCGCCGTTTCTATTTCGGCTGTATTGGGGGGGTATATTTGGTGGTGTCTGATTCCTTTTTTGACATATACCGCGACCCCGCCTCCGTGAGTGGGTCGGTCGTTCCTGTAACAAATGTAGTTTGGTACAGAAACTCTTAGTCCTGGTTTGAGGAATGTTTCTCCCACTAGGCATATGTCAACGTTTTCTTCCTGTACGAATTCTCTGAACTCCATGGGTTGTCGAGTAAGGTTGTCTGCGTTAAACGCGCATATTTTGAGACCTTGTATATTAGGTTTCCTATCCATGGTGGGGGACAGTTTTTCCTGAGGTAGTCGCTGCTACAGGCGACTGCTGTGCTGCCGATCTGACGCCGGCGGTGGGGGTGCTTTATGGGCTCGGGTGCGGCGGCCGGTTGCGCGCGCGCCCCATTGGTCGGCGGCCGCAACAGGGCGAGCTGGTAAAGGTGCGGCGGCGGCTGGCGGCGGGTGCCACTGTGTGGGGAGACGCTGACTAGAGCGGAGCGCTTGCTACTGGTGTTGCTGCTGCCGTACGTTGGTTCGAGATGCCGCCCAAGACTAGCGGGAAGGCCGCCAAGAAGGCTGGCAAGGCGCAGAAGAACATTTCGAAGGGCGACAAGAAGAAGAAGCGCAAGAGGAAGGAGAGCTATGCCATCTACATCTACAAGGTGCTGAAGCAGGTGCACCCTGACACGGGCATCTCGTCGAAGGCGATGAGCATCATGAACAGCTTCGTGAACGACATTTTCGAGCGCATTGCGGCCGAGGCTTCTCGCCTGGCGCACTACAACAAGCGCTCGACCATCACGTCCCGCGAGATCCAGACCGCTGTGCGGCTGTTGCTGCCTGGCGAGCTGGCCAAGCACGCCGTGAGCGAGGGCACGAAGGCGGTGACCAAGTACACGAGCTCCAAGTAAGGAGGTGGCTCTGGAATGGAAGGAAGGATGGAGAAGGCTCCTCCGTTGCGAGAGCGGCAAAACGGCCCTTTTCAGGGCCACCAACTTGCCATTTGCGGGAAGGGCGGAATTGTTGTTGTTGTTGTTTGTGTGGACGGCTGTGATGTGATGTATGTGTGCATTGTGATTGTGGGTGGGGGGGGCGCGTCAAAGCGTGTTGCGGGGTACGGCCACGAGGTTGGTCGCCGTGGCGTGGAATGGTGGCACGCCTCGTTGGAGTGGTTTTGACCCATTGGTGTTGGTGTGTGTGTGTGTGTGTGTGTGTGTGTGTGTGTTACCTGTCTGCGAGGGGGGACAGTGCGATCGGCGACTTTTGTGTCACCGTAACGACGGCCGTTTGCGGGTTTGTTTTTTGCACATCATACATGGCGAGGGTGAAATGTGAAATGTTTTTGTTTGGTTTTTTTTTTTGTTTTTTTTTTGCCGCCCACTATTCCCTTTGCTGTACGCCGAGTTTGACAATGGTGCGACGTAACTGCAGCGTGGAGGTGTGTGAGTGACGTTGAAGTGAACGTGCCATTAAGACGCATTGTTGTTGTATTGTACTGTACGTGTACGGCGACACGCACGATGATGTACCATTCGACTCTGATTTTTGATAGCCGTGTTTGACTGATTGCGTACGACGCACGCACACCGATGTCGTCATTCAAGATGCACGCGTGTCCAGTGCAGTACAGTAAGCGCGACGCTAGACGACGACGACGGCGGCGGCGGTCGTTTGTTTGGCGAATGTCTGTACACGTGTTTGTCTGTGTCCATCCGGTATGTATTTGTTTGTTTGTTTGAAAGTGTTTTGTGTGTCGGTGACGTGGTCCGATCCGTCGCCCCCTGAGTAACTGTCGATCGGCGCGATAGACCGGCGTCACGCAACTGAACCGAAGTCGTGGGCACACCCGTCATACTGTTGTACACCGTCGCGCTGAGAACGGTAACGAAAGGTTGACTTTGATCGGTCGAATGTCTGGGCAGAACGTGAGGAATGAGGCAAGAGTGCAAGGAGGAAAGGACAGAGGGGGGGCAAAAGAGAGAGAGGAAGGGAAAAAGGGGAGAAACGCATTCGTAGAGCAACGGAACGTTCCCGTGTCGGAGGCGTATTGGAGCCGCACTGAAATGCGTTTAACGGCGGCGCGGCTGCAAGTGTCTGCCGTGGTGAACGTTACCTTTGACGGCTGCATTGGGCTTTGCCTTTGCTTTCGCTTTTCGCTTTCCCGGATGTACGTAACGTTTGTTGATATGGTTCTGAGGAAGAGTGTATGACAGTGCCGTGCCGTCCATGTTCGTGTGCCCTCCCATTGTGTGTATGCTATTGTCTGTGTACTTGAATGATGTATGTAGGTGTTAGTGGACATGTTTTACCAGTGGGGGGAAATGGATGTCACGGTGGAGATGACGCACCCTCCGTACAGAAAGGTGTCGAGAAAGTGAGTGTGTGTGTGTGTGTGTGTGTGTGTGTGTGTGTGTGTGTGTGTGTGTGTGTGTGCGCGTCCGTGAATTGGCAGTGTTTGGAGGTGGGCGTGCCCTGCATGTGGCCCGGAAGGCTGTTCGTTTGGCGGTAGTGTTGTGTGGACAGGGGAGGGGCATGCGTAACGCTGCTGGCATGGCATTTCGGGAGATGGGAGGGGGCAAACGAGGAAACGAGGAGCGGCGGCCAAAGACGGGACGGGGAGGGGCGCGGTGTGGGTGGCTTGCGCCTGTGCTCGGCGTTGTGGTTTGTGCAAAAGAGGAGGAGAAAAACAATGAGTTGCCAGGGAGGGGAGCGGTGTTGTGTTGTGGTTGTCGTGGTGTAGCCGCAGACGCGGCTGTCAGTGAACGTGGCGAGACGGACGGATGCGCGGAGGGGCGGGGGCGGCGCATTTCGCCGGTGCCGTGCCGTGCCATGCCTGAAAGCCGCGTGGTCGCTGTGTTGTTGGTGGCGTGGGGGCGAGGAGAGTACCGTACGGGTGTGCTTGTGCGCCGGAAATGGCACACTGCGCCTGCCCGTCTTGGAGGCTGATGGCTGTGGTGTGGAAATGGGGCGCGGTGATGTTGAAGCAGTTGAAGAACAGAAAAGAAACCAAGAAGAAAACGGAAGGCGTGATGCGGCGGTGGTGGTGAGAGCGGGAAAAACAAAACAAAACAAAAGAACGAAAAAAAAACAACAAGAAACAAAAAAGAAAACAAAAAGTCTATCAATATTAAAATGTAAATGGAAATGGAAATGGACCCAGGTATAACCTCCCTGCACAAATAGCAGAGAGTCCGATGGTAATAAAAATGTGCCAGAATGTTAACGTCCCTACAAAACAAACCCAACGATAATATTAATGAAAGAATGAACCGTATGTAACATTGCAACAGACACAATGAAACCTGATAAATTGTATAAGGGCAGCAGCGTTGACCTTTGGCCCTGTATTCAGAATAAAAAGAGCCAAAGATCGTTACCCCAATGAAAAAAAAAGACACTGAAACACGTATGTAACATAGCAGCGATGGCGAGACATTGTAGCATCTGTGACCAGAGAGTTTGCGCTGGACTGCGCGAGTGTTGCGAGCGGTTCTCAGTCAGTCAGTCAGTCAGTCAGTCAGTCAGTGAGTCGTTGCGAGTCTGTAGCTCTGTGTAGTTGAGGGCTGTACTCTGTCAGTAGTCGTCGCGTGCAGTACGCTAATAGTCGTCATGCAGAGCGGTCGGTCAGTAGTAGGAGCCGAGTGCGGTTGTGTGATGTAGGCGGTCGGCAACACTGGTCAAGATGGTGAATAAGGTATACTGCTGTTAATTAATATAATCATTAGATAGTGAAAAATTTCATTTATTGTAATTATTCTCCAACAAGTTCCCCAATAATAATGTTTATTTCAAAAGCATTTTTCAAACATTTAATGTTTTATTGAACTAAAGAGTTCGTTGCACTTCACATTTCATTCCACTTCTTTGAAGAAAAATTTCACTAAAATCACAAAAAAAGAGAATATTATTATTTGCAATGAAGTTCCTCCAAGCGCTGCGCAACAACAAGAGCAGAAATGTGACATCCATTTATTCGGAGGTAAGACTTTAATTCTGATTGTTTTGCACAGGGCCAAAGACCGATATTTCGGTTTAATTGAAGTTTCTTGTCACTGAACGGACTTTAAATGTTGTGAAGAATTTATATTTGAGTCAGATTGCGAATTTCACATTTTTGTTGCCATTTTCAATACCTCTCATTGTGGGCGAGGTTACAATTAGCGCAATGTCCATTAGCATCCGAAAATAACATTGTCCATTATTTGAAAGTTTGCGGGGAGGTTACAACACACACAAAAAAAACAAAAAAAAAAAAAAAAAATTGCATTTATATCCGCTCCTCAATTGTAGATACCCCTTACACAGCTGTGTGCAATGAATGAGTGCTGGCTGGTAATTAATTGCACTCCTTGGAGGGAAATGCCATAGGAAGTGGTCTTTAAAAAGTGAATGTTTTTCGTTAAAAGACAAAAGGTACTTTAGAAAAAAGTAATAGTGGGGCGTTTGTTGTTGAACAAAGTAAGTACAATGAACATACGTTATCAGATTTGCGCAATGCAGCTTCACACTACCTTTTGATTATAACACAATATACTATACATCGTCCCGAACCGTGACCAGAGTCGCGAGACGAGCAGAGCACGCCGCCGACGCCCGCTCAGTACAACCGTCCACCCGCTACTACTGTCGACCGACTACTACCTCTCCCGACTCGCGCTACAATATATATAACAACTGTTCCCGGCGACCCGGTGCGTGCCACTACTGTCGTCTGGCGCGGTCCAAGCGCCGACTAGCAACGATAAATAACTCTCTGGTCAGACAGAGATGCTGTCATGCCTCGCCATCGCTCTGGTAATGGAACACGCAGTGGCGGAGCCAAAGACTGTGTTGTCGAGGTCGAGTGCGAGCGGGAAGAGAGGCAGCGTCGGCACGGAGATGCAAGCGAGCGCGAGACGCACGGGTGCTGCGGCGTGGCGCGTTTGCGGTCGGCGCCTTTGGTGGCAACGGCCGGGACAAGCAGCGGTGTATGGTGTGGTGCGGGGCGGACAGGGGCGGCGGTGGACGGGGAGGAGGAGGCGGCGCGACGACGGCATGGGGGCGAAAACGGGTTCGGGGGACGGCGGATGTTGAGAGGCGTCACGCGCGGACAGGACACAGACACAGACACAGAGACACACAGATTGGAAAGGGAGGGTGCGCGGTAGTAGTTGGGAATGTGCGTACCGTGCGGGATGGGAGTGGGCGAGGAACACGGTCGTGGCCCCCTGTTTTGGGTGCGTGTGATGACGTCGGTGTGTTGTGGGAAGGGAAGGTGCTGTGGCGGCGGCGCGTAATGGGCGTAGGCCGAAAAGAGAAAGGAACGTGGGCAGTGTGTTGGCAAGCGTCGGTTCGACTGCGACGTTGATGGGCAGGGCAGGGCAAGGTTAATGGTGGTAGGAGTAGGCGTGTGGGCGCAAAAAAATCTGCCGCTGCAGGCGGTGCCGTAACCGCCATGGCGGGAAGGAGAGAGGGCCAAAGAAAGAAAGAAAGAAAGACAGAAGGAAAAAAAAAAAAAGGAGGGGGGGGGCGAAAGTGGAGAGGCGGTGGTGTGAGAAGGGCGGGGGCGGAAGGAAGGCAGGAAGGACAAGAGGCGAGGCGACGGCTTGCTTTGTGTATCGGTCGGTCTCTGGCTATGCTTCGTTTTCTGCAGCAGGGTCGGTGCGCGGCGTGGCTCGCGGCAGTGGGAACGCCTGGCGGCTGGACGGCCAGCAATGCGGTTGGATGGGCGGCCACAGCACCGCACCTGTGCCCGAGGAGGAGACGCTGGCGGCGGGCCCTGAGGTGAGGCCGGCTCGGCTGGGGCTGTGGATGTGGATGTGTAGGTGTGCGCCGCTGCTGCAACAACGAGTAAAACGCGAGAAGAAGGGATGGCGGTAGAGAGGAGAGGAAAAAAAAAAAAAAAATAAAAGGTCGTGTTGTGTTGATGCGCAGGCAGACGCGTACAGAGAGACGAGCCCGGTCTGCAGCAGGGTGTGGCCGTGCCGAGTGCAGAGCAGCGGCGGCTCGGTTCGGTTCGGCCCGGCCCGGCGGGCCGCGCTGTTGTCGCGGACGTGAGCGCCCCCTGGCGGGTGGCCGGAGGCGGCGCGGCGTGTTGGACGTGTGGCTGGTGGCAGTGCACAATTTGCGAGTGGCTGGCGGTGTGGTGTGGCGGTTGGCGCGTCGGGCGGCGGAGAGGTATGTGTTGCGGGCGCCCTTTGCTGCGCTGCGTCGTTGCGTGTGCCGTACAGGGCGGGCGCTTGTCGACTGTGTGGGCGGTGTGGCGAATTGGCGTGAAACGGCTGCCGAGAGGTGTGTGGTAGCGAGCCGGTCGGTGTCAGTGCGAAGGGGAATGTGCGTGCGTTTGGCGGTTTCGGTGTGCTTTTTGCGGCGTGAGAGTGGGAATTAGTGGGGCCGGCTGTTGTGTTGGTTCCTTGTGTCTTGTGTCGCGTAGCTTGATGGCAACGTGGAAGGACGCCGGTTTCGTTTCGAGCCTTGCGTGTGGTTGTCGACGTTGACTGGTTGGCGTGTGCCGATGCACGTGCATGTGTGGGTCGCGAGTGCGTGTTTGGCTGGCTGTGTGTGTGTGTGTGTGTGTGTTTTGGGGGGGAAGGGGGAGGCGGTGGTGAAAGTGCAGTCGTTGCCACGGGCGTCGTCGGGTGGGGCTGGGGCTGTGCGCCGTGGCGGAAAGGTGGTAGGTTGCGGGAAGCGAGCCCGTCGTTGACGGTGTCGCGTGAGGTGTGAATCGAGTGGGGCGCGGGGCGCGAGACAGGAGCAGCGTGCCGCTGCGTCGTGGTCGTCAGCAGAGGCTGTGCGTGTGCTTGTCCTTTTTGTGGGCGGTTCGTGCGAGGCGTTTTTGTTTTGTGTTGCCCTAGTTGTTAGTTTATTTTGTTTGTGTTTGTTATTTGTGAGACGACGACTGGTTGGTGGCGTGCGCGCGAAGTGGCGGTGTGCGCTTCCCGTGTCGTTTGTGTTGTTTTGTTTTTGTGTGTGTTTTTTTTTTTTTTTTTTTTGCACTGGGCCCCGGGGGGTGGGTGGGTGCGTGTGTGTCGATTGCCGGCTGGCGAAAGGTGCGCCATCGGCGGGGTGGGTCGCCGGCACAAGTAGAGGCGGCGGCGTTGTTGCTGTTGTTGTGTGGTGTTTGTTTTGTTCGGCTGTGTCGGCGAGCTGTGTTGCGGTGCGTGTGAATGGTGCTGGCGTTGGGGCTGCGACTGCGACGGCGGCGAGCCGCGGGCGCGCATGATAGTGATGTTGTGAACAGCGGCTGTGTACGGTAGTGGTGTTGTTGTAGCACGACGTGCATCCGGGCCGGCGCGGAAAGCGCAGTTGCGGGCGGTTGCCCTTCGGTGCCAGCCATGTCGCGTGAGCGGCGGGTTGCTCTGGTGTCGACACGTGGTGCTCTGGGTTGTTGTGTGGTGCCCTTTGGCCGGTGGGGGTGGTTCGCGTGTGTCTCGTTCGCGCTCGGTATCTGGTCGTGGTCGTGCTGCTCCCCCGTCTGTCGGCGGTTTTCGACGTCGTCTGTACGTTTTTGTTCGTTTGCGGCGTGCCTGCCGACGTCGTCCCGTCGCGACCTTTCAACCGAAAGTGTGGCGCCCGAAGGTGAACGAACGTAACCCTGACCTCGGCGCTTTACGCTGAGCCGAGCGAACCGAACCTAACCTGTGGTGTGGCGAGGTGAGCTCAGCCTGTGAGCCCCTAACGTCTACGTACGGTAAGCTGTCCGGCTCACGCCTCACGTTTGAACGCTTTTTTAACCTACGTTTGACGCTTCTTAAACCTAGCACTGACCCCTTAACCTAACGTGTAACCTAACCTAACCTAACCTAACCTAACCTAGCCTCTGACGCCTGACGTGTTTGAATGCTTAACCTAAGTTTGACGCTTAACCTAACCCAAGTCCCCTTAACCTAACCCACGTCCACCTAACCTAACCTAGACGTGTAAACGTAATGTGTAACGCGTAACGTGTAAGGTCGGCTGGCGTGTGTGCTGACGGCAGATTGGGTTGGTCTGTCGATTCGGATTGCGGTTTGCCTCGGTCGAGGGGTTGGGTCGGAAGCGGCGAGGGGCGGCGGCGCCTGTTGCGCAGGCGGCGGCGCCTGTTGCGGCGGGCAATTGTTGAGAAACGGCTGTGAATGTTGGCGGGCGAGAGGAGGAGGACGGCGCGCGATGTGGCCCGACGGCTGCGGGCCGATCGGGAAACGGCGGGAGGGCGACGGAAGGCGATGGGGCGGCGGAGGCGCGTTTGCACGGCCGTCATCGCCGCACGCCTCGGCTTGTGTGGCTGTGGCGCCGGCCGCGCTGGCCGGGCTGCCGCGGCGACGGTGTGGGAGTTTTGCCGAAGGTTTGGCCATTGTGGCGGGTCGTCGGCTGGGGCTGTGGGGGCGGCATTTGGGCGGGGGCGGCGATTCTCGGCGGGCCGACCCAGGCTGTAGCGCGCGGTAGCTGCAGTTTGGCCGTGGTTTGCGGCGCTGCCGTGGCGACTGGTTGGCGACTGTGGTGTGGCTGTGTGTAGCCCCATCCTCGGTGGTTTGAAAGGCGCGGGCGGTTGTGGCGCAGGTTTGGGGCTGCTCCGCACAGGCTGTCGGACGTTGGGCGGTAGCAAGCGCGGGAGGCGCGGCGCGGCGGCGCGCAGAGTGGCGGCCGCTCTCTCGGCCGTCCGCGCCCGCCCGCGACACTGGCTGGGCCCTTGTGATTCTCTGCTCTGCTGTGCTGTGCTTGCGTGCCTGCCGTCCCGCTCGCTCTCGCTCTCGCTCTCGCTGTGTGTTACGCGCGTCGTCGAAATGGCAGATCAGGCGGCTACGAACGAGACTGCTGCGGCACCCGCCGCCACCGGCACTACGAAGAAGGCCAAGTCTGCGTCGTCTGCGAAGAAGCCGCGCGCCAAGCCTGCGCACCCGCGCACCTCTGAGATGGTGACGGCCGCCATCAAGAGTCTGAAGGAGCGCGGCGGGTCGTCGCTGCAGGCGATCAAGAAGTACATAGCCGCGCACTACAAGCTGGACGCGGAGAAGCTGGCGCCGTTTATCAAGAAGTACCTCAAGTCGGCCGTCGTGGCGGGCGAGCTGGTGCAGACGAAGGGGAAGGGCGCGTCCGGCTCGTTCAAGCTTGCCGGCGCCGGCGGCGGGGGGGCGGCCGAGGGCGGCAAGGCTCGTGCTGGCGGTGCCAAGAAGAAGCGCGCCGCTCCGGCCAGCAAGGAGAAGAAGGGCGCCCGTGCGGCCGGCGCAAAGAAGGCTGGTGGCGTGAAGGCGGCGACCGGTCGGAAGGCGGGCGCCGCCAAGAAGGCGTCTGCGGCGTCGGCCGCTCCCGCGGGTGCGAAGAAGGCGGCTGCGGCCAAGCCGGCCAAGGCCAAGTCGCCGTCGAAGGCGAAGAAGGCCGCCAAGGTTCCGACGAAGAAGCCGAAGGCGCCGCGCCCGAAGAAGGCGACGACGCCGTCTAAGGCGAAGGCTTCGCCCAAGAAGAAGAAGTAGAAAGAGATGGGAAAGGAAGGGTTTGGCGCTTGACTCCGTCGTCCCCACCCCCCGTCGTCGTCTAGTGGCGCGCAAGAGACGCGCGGCCCAAAACGGCCCTTCTCAGGGCCATCAAAGCACGTCGGGGAAGGTTTTGATTGTCGTGTTGCGTTTGGTGTGGGGTGTCTGTCTGGCGTTTCTGTATGCCCGTGGGGATGCTGTTTGCGTGCCGTGGTGGTTGGATTGCGGGGGTCGGTGGCGGGTGTGGGCGGCGGTAGCGGTAAGCGGTGTTGTTGTTGTTGTTGTTGTTGTTGTTGTTGTCGTGGTTGATTGTCGCCGTGTTTGTGGCGGCGGCCGACGGTTGGTTTTCTGTCACGTTGTTTTGTTTGAATACGTTGGTTGGCTTGCCTGCGTTCGTTCTTCTCGGATGTCTGTCTTGTCGAGTCGTGTCTGGTCTTTGTTTTGTTCCTTTGTGTGTGTGTGTGTTATGTTTTGCAAGGGGGGGCACGTTGAGATGTGGGAAGGAGTCGGCGGGGGATTTCGGTGGCGTGTAGAGCGAGCGAGCGCGCCTGCCTGGCCGTTGGCCGTCGGAGTGGAGTGCGGGTTTTTTTTGATTTCGAAAAACGAAAGCGGCGGCCGGCCAGCCACCCGTGCGGTGTGACGTCGGCCGTTGGGTATTGTGCGCTTTGAGCGCCGGGGAGGGATGATGTGTGATTGTTGCGCGCTGCTAGCAGGCAGGCAGAGTGAGCGGGTGTGGCGGACGGACGGGAAGTGGTGGTTTTTGTTTTTTTTGGGGTTGCGGGGCGAGAGGCAGGCGACCGACAAAGTTTGCTCGCGACGGAGAGATGTTAGTGGCCCTGAAAAGGGCCGTTTTTGTTTGTGCGGTGCGGTGCCGCGGCGCGGTTTAGGCGCGCTCGCCGCGGATGCGGCGAGCGAGCTGGATGTCCTTGGGCATGATGGTGACGCGCTTGGCGTGGATTGCGCACAGGTTGGTGTCTTCGAAGAGGCCGACGAGGTAGGCCTCGCTGGCCTCCTGCAGGGCCATGACTGCGGAGCTCTGGAAGCGCAGGTCGGTCTTGAAGTCCTGGGCGATCTCGCGCACTAGGCGCTGGAATGGCAGCTTGCGGATGAGCAGCTCTGTGCTCTTCTGGTAGCGCCTGATTTCTCGCAGGGCGACGGTGCCCGGCCTGTAGCGGTGGGGCTTCTTGACGCCTCCGGTGGCGGGCGCGCTCTTCCTCGCCGCCTTGGTGGCGAGCTGTTTGCGCGGCGCCTTTCCGCCGGTGGACTTGCGGGCCGTTTGCTTTGTGCGGGCCATAGCGGTAGCGGAGCGGCGTGCGTGGAGGTTAGGTGCGGCGCGGCGTCCGGTGCTGCCTTGACAACGGGCCCGCGCGCCTCCGTGCTGCGCTTATATGCCCTCGGTTGCGCGTGGTGGGGGGAGGGCGGGCCAGAGTCTATATAGGGGGGCGGCGGGCGCGCTGGGCGCAGACCGACTCGAGTTAGCGATGCCGCGTGAGACGGACGCACGCGCCGAGCGCTCCGCGCCACCGCTCGCTAATATGTCGACAGCGGACAGGGCCGCGTCCCTGCACGCATCGGGAGTCGAGTCGAGTACGTCGGGAGAGCACTCGCGGCCTTCCGATAGTACTCCTCCTCCATCGCGTAGCGTTGCCCCCGTAGGCAACGCATCAGCAGACAAGGCCGCGTCCTTGAACGCAACCAGTGTCGGTAGCAACACATTCGCTGAACCGACTGTTGAAACAGAGTGTGCTTCCACTCACTCCCTCGATGCAATGGATCTCCAACACATCAGAAAGGAGTTGAGGGAGGCATGCATGGACACTGAAGGGAGCTTCTACGTCCTCGACGACGAGAACGAGACTCCTGAAACCACAGCTAGCACCGCACCTGCAACAACAACGCCTGCAAACCTTGAAGCAGGAGTTGCGGAGGCAGCGCTGAACTCCTTGTTGGACCTCCTGCCGAAGTCCAACACATTATTGGAGGCGCACGCCAACAGCGCCCCAAACCAGGAAAACGCCGTCGATGTCGCTGAAATGGAGCACCAAACCATTCAGAATAAGAGACGGCATTCTGACGGTGACGCTCCTGTGCCAGCTAACGTACGGAAATTCCGGAAGGCTACAGGCCCCGCCGCACGGCCCAAGGCGACGGCCAAAGGTCGTAAACGCAGCAATGGAGAGGGAGCGCAACAGCAGGCAGACGCAGACGGCTTCCAACAAGTGAGGAAACCGGCAAAGCGCGCCAACATCCCGTCCTCCACCCCGATAGCTGTGGAAAACCAATACAACGCTCTGAGCGACGAAGACAGCGAAGACGACGTGCAGATGACGCCCGCACCGCCACGCCGCTCTAAACCGCCACCGCTCGTCCTGGACTACCCTGGCACATTCCGCGAGCTGCAACAACTGCTGCAGAAGGTGCTAGGGAAGAACAACTTCATAATACGAGTGTCTGGAGAGCTGTTCAAAGTCCAGACGAACAGCACCACGGACTACATGACGCTAAACAAAGAAGTAACAGACAAGGGCATCAAATTCTACACGTACTCTGCAACGAGGGAGAAACCGCTGCGAGTAGTGTACCGAGGGTTCTCGTATAAAACGGAACCAAGCCACATCAAAGAGGAGCTGGAGGACATGGGATATGCTGTGAGCGGCGTGTCCAAAATGAAAAATCCACAAACGAGAAAAGACTCGCCGCTCTTCTGTGTGTATGCTCCCAACACAGAGCGCAACAGGCAGCTGTTCCAGCTCCGATTAATCGCCAACTGCAGTGTGACACCTGAAAACTTGCGCACTAAACAACCATACGCACAGTGCTTCAGGTGCCAACAACTCGGTCACGTCCAAAAACACTGCGGCATGGACGAGAGATGTGTGAGATGCGCAGGCGAACACGCATCTCGCGATTGCCCTATCAAAGGAATACCACACAAGGACTTCACACCGAAGTGCGCCTTGTGTGGTGGAAACCACCTGGCCGCGTATAGAGGCTGTGAACGGCACATAGCCTTCCTCGAGCGCGCCCAAGGACAACAGCTCCGCGGAGGGAAGACGGCCAGAAACGGGAAAACCGCATTCCGCGACTCGCAGAACTGGCCGGCAACCGGTCACCCACAAAGACGACGACGCCGCCGGACACGTGGAGGTCGACGCGCCGGATACAACCCAGCGCCGCCAGGGGCCAGCACCTCCCGGCCGAGTACGCAGAGGCAGCCGCCAACAGTCGGTAAGGCAGCTCGCGACGCGACCGGCAGTGCAGTCCCAGCCATCTCCCCTACGCGCGAGTCTCAAAACTCGCCGCGAGAGGGCAGCACCTCCCGGACGCAACCGGGAACGCCAGCCGCCGAGTACAGCTCGACGCCACCAGAGGGCAGCAGCATGCAGACGTTGCAGCCAGCAGCCGGTAAGGCAGCCGCCACGGCTACCTACAACACAATCCCGGAGGCCGCTACCACGACGGAGTCCCGCAACCCGCCGCGTGGTGGCAGCACCTCACGGACACAGCCAGCGGCAAGTGGCGCCCAGAGAGGCGCGCCGCTCACAGGTGGCAGCACCGCGCGGCCGCAGCCGGCACCCCGTGCTAACGCATGGGCCCGGCAGCGATCAGCTGATCTGACGGCAGCCACTGCTGCTACCGGGCGCACGCAACGAGCGCGCACAAATAACGAAGACGCAGCCCCCGGGCGGCGCCCTCCGAGATTAGACAGCCCCGTTGACTTCCCGGAAATGCGCCAGCGTGGAAGCCGCTACCAACAGCGGCACATCGACGCGCCCCATCCTCCAAAACAACCACAGGAGGAAGACAAGGCCACCCAAATGCTGCAACTGTTGGCAGGCCTCATAGACAGGGTCCTCCATGTGATCGAGGACCTTCCAAACAAATACGCGGCGTCTGTGGAGAAGATCACACAGACGATTACCCTGGCCATCTCCACAAAACATCATGGATAGAAACGCCCGTGGTGTAAAAATCGGCGTCTTTAACGCCAACGGCTTGCGTCGCCAGGACGCGGAATTCAGAAGCTTCATCTGCGACGAGAACCTGGACATCTGTCTCGTCGCAGAAACACACCTGAAGCCCGGCGTGAAAGTGGGAGTGCCCAACTACCACTGTTACCGGGATGACCGGCCAACCGCGGGTGGCGGCACGGCGGTATACGTAAGGAGGACGATGCGCCACCACCGGATTCACCTGCCACAACTCGCCACAATAGAGGCCACGGGAGTAGCCGTGCAAACGGACCAAGGACCGATAAACTTCGTGGCAATATACCGACGCCCAAGGGGTCTACTGCAGCCAGATGAGTTCGCGGCGCTGATTTCCCTCCCTGGAAACACATTCCTCGGAGGCGATGTTAACGCCAAGAACATCATCTGGAACTCCAGGACCACAAACACAAGCGGCCGCCGTCTACATCGGGTGGCCGAGCAGCTCGGAGCGGCGGTGATAGGTCCCCACCAGCCGACCATCTTCCCGACACGAAGAGGTGCGCAACCGGACGTCATAGACGTGGCCATCGTCCGCGGGGTGAGACACTTCATCTCCGCCACAACGAGGGCCACGATGGCGTCCGACCACGCCCCCGTGGTCTTTGAACTGAATGCGGACATCGTCCAAACGACCAAACGTGGCCACGACATCAGGGGCATCACATGGGACACGTACCAAACAGAAATGGCGGCCAAAATCGGAGACGCGCCGAACCCGACTGAACACGGTGCGGAAGCGGCGCTGCGGCACCTCACCCGAGGAGTCGCAGAAGCTGTGGCGGCAGCCACTCCAAACGGAAGAACAGAGAAGCCACACGCCCGTGAATTCCCGCAACATCTCAAAGCTGCCATCACGGAGAAGAACAGACTTCGCCGCGAATGGCAGCTAACACGGAATCCCGCAACAAAGCGGCAACTGAACAGGATGCAGCGGGAGATTAAAGCAGCCGCCGACGCCCACAGAATCGAAGAGTGGTCGCAGAAAGTCGCCTCCCTGAAGACAGAGGACGGAACAGCCTGGCACGCGGTGAAGGGATTCATCCGCCGCACCGCCAAAATACCGCCACTGCAAGTCGGCAACGTCTTCGTCAGCGAACCGGACGCAAAGGCCAACGCCCTCGCGGACGCGTTCGCTGAAAACTTCACTCCGGTGGAAGACCCCGTCGACCTGGCACACGTGGCACTGGTTGAGGAGCGACTTCCAGTCTTCCTAGCGGCCGAGGACAACGACACCGTCATCGAGCCGATCGAAGAAGCGGAGGTCGAGGTCCAGCTCCGCTGTCTCAACGGCAGGAAGGCAGGAGGCCCCGATCTCGTCACGAACCAGCTCCTCAAACAACTACCGCCCATCGCAATCGGGCACCTCACGGGGATTTTCAACACCATCATCCAAACTGGCGTATTTCCAGAGTGCTGGAAGCACGCCGAGATCGTGGCCCTACCCAAGCCAGGGAAGGATCACAGGCGGGCTAACAACTACCGCCCGATCAGCCTGCTGCCAGCACTCTCGAAAATCTTCGAGAGGATATACCTGAAGCGGCTCGGAAATCACATCGACGCGGAAGGCCTCCTGCCCGACGACCAGTTTGGATTCCGGAAGGGACACTCCACGACCCAGCAACTACTGCGACTGACAGAGGAAGCCTTCTGTGCCCTGGACCGACGCGAGTATTTCGGCGCGTTTCTGCTCGACGTGTCTCGTGCATTTGATTCAGTGTGGCACAAAGGTCTCCTTTATAAACTATTTACATTGGGGATTCCTGGGCCACACGTGAAGCTCCTGCAGAGTTACCTCGCGGGTCGCACGTTTCACGTACGGGCAGACTGTGGAATCTCCACAGAACGCCGAATACTCGCCGGAGTCCCGCAAGGTTCGGTCCTGGGTCCAGTGCTATACTCGCTGTACACTGCCGACCTTCCGCGCACAGATCGGGTGCAACTCGCCCTGTACGCGGACGATACGGCAGTGTACTGCCGCAGCATGCAGCCGCAACTCCTTCAAAGGCGACTGCAATCAGCAGCCAACAATTTGGAAGACTGGGCGGCAAAGTGGCGGCTGGCGTACAACGCCGCCAAATCACAGGCAATCGTCATTGCCCACCGAAACGTGCCGGCTGACCTCCAGGAGATAACATTACGAGGAAGACCGGTCCCCTGGAGCGCAACGGCAAAATATCTGGGCGTCACACTAGACAAACGTCTAACGTGGCGCCCACACATTGAAGAGACGAGGAAAAAGGCAATGGGGCGCATGAACATGCTGTACCCCATCCTAAACCCACGCTCTTCATTACCAGACCACCTAGGGGTGATCCTCTACAAATCCCTCATACGACCAGTGCTGGAATACGCCGCGGTCGTATGGGGAAACACGGCACCAACCAACTTACAACGGATCCAGGCAGTGCAGAACAGAGCACTGAAATGGGCACTCCATCTGCCGGCGGACTTCCCAACTGAGGAACTCCACCAGATAGCGGACGTCCAGAGACTCCGCGAAAGAATCGAAGAACACGCTGTAAAATTCTACAACGCCGCCGAAACTTCGCAAAACGCGAAAATAAGAGGACTCGGCAACCGAGAAGAGTGGAGAGCGCACCTGCGCTGGCCACACCATCTTCGTCAGGCACGCTGACGAAGAAGCAACCATTCTCGAAATTCTAAAGCACCAAAACACGGACAACCGAAAACTAGGAAACTAAAGATCTCGCAAAAACGAAGAAAAATTGGAAGGAAGAGCACACTACGTGCTGAAACTTCGTGAAATCCAGAAACCCACAGAGGAGTTTCAACAAGAGGTGCACAGGCTGGGCGCAGACCGTAGCCGACTCGCGAGCCGCTGCAGCTGCTGTTTGTGCACGTTTTGCTTTGCCCGAGGAAGGAAGGATGACAGGCCGCGGCAAGGGAGGAAAGGGGCTCGGCAAGGGTGGCGCCAAGCGGCACCGCAAGGTGTTGCGCGACAACATCCAGGGCATCACGAAGCCCGCCATCCGCCGCCTGGCTCGCAGGGGCGGCGTGAAGCGCATCTCTGGTCTGATCTACGAGGAGACCCGCGGGGTGCTGAAGGTGTTCCTGGAGAACGTGATCCGCGACGCGGTGACGTACACTGAGCACGCCAAGCGCAAGACTGTGACGGCCATGGACGTGGTGTACGCCCTGAAGAGGCAGGGGCGCACCCTGTACGGTTTCGGCGGTTAGGCTGCGTCGCAGCGGGCGCTGGCCTTCCCGCGGCCGTGCTTGTGGGTGGGAGAGACTAGAAAACGGCCCTTTTCAGGGCCACCACACTGTTCGGAAGTTGAAAAGTGCGAAAGAGTCTGTGTTGTTGCTGCGTGTGTGCGCTGTGTTGTTTGTTTGTTTGTTTGTTTCTTTCTCTCTTTCTTTCTTTGTTTCTTTCTTTCCGTTTGAGCGACGTGATGTGACTGGGAGGGGAGAAGGAAAGGAAACGTGTCATGTGGCTGGCTGTGTGTGGAGCTGCTTCGTTTGTGTGTCTTTGTATCGACCGCGACGGAGGTGGCGGGCTGTGTGTTGTTGTGCGAGAGGCGGTGATTATTTGCTTGCGTGGTTTGGCTCTGTGTGTTTGCGGCGGCGTTGGGGTTTCCGAGGCAAGGCGTGTGGGCATAGGCGGCCGGATCAGCTGTTTCGTTCGTGTCGACGGCCGTTGCGCGCGGGAGTGGAGGGCGGTGTGTCGACACGCCTCCCTTTAACAATGGTCATTATTGCTGCCGTTGTCGTTTGGAAGGCGACTGCGACCGTGCAAAATGTGTGCGTGTGTGTGTGTGTGTGTGTGTGTGTGTGTGTGTGTGTGTGTTGGGCCACACGGGCTGTGTGGACGACAAGATGGCGGACGTGCGCCGGCGGCGGCTGTGCTGTGAAAGTGCAAAGTTAAAACAAAACAAGGTGCGGCGAGGACGACTGAAATTTTGCTTTGGACGTAGGTTTGTGTGGTGGCCCTGAAAAGGGCCGATTGTTGTGGGCCGAGCCGAGCCGGCAAAGCGCGTTGCGTGCAGGGGAGCACGCGGCGCTGCGATTGCCTGGCCTCCTTTAGGCCTTCTTCTCGGTCTTCTTTGGCAGCAGGACGGCCTGGATGTTGGGCAGGACACCACCCTGTGCGATGGTGACGCCCGACAGGAGCTTGTTGAGCTCCTCGTCGTTGCGGATGGCAAGCTGCAGGTGGCGCGGGATGATGCGCGTCTTCTTGTTGTCGCGGGCCGCGTTTCCGGCCAGCTCGAGCACCTCAGCCGCGAGGTACTCCATGACGGCGGCGAGGTAGACGGGCGCCCCGGCGCCGACGCGCTCTGCGTAGTTTCCCTTGCGCAGGAGGCGGTGGATTCTGCCGACCGGGAACTGGAGCCCAGCCCTGCTTGAGCGGGACTTTGACTTGCCCTTGACTTTGCCTCCCTTTCCGCGTCCGGACATGGCGATGGGCTAGCGACGGTGCACACGAAACGGAAACGAAAACGACCGGTGCGAGCGGCAGCGAGTCGAGCAGCGGAGTGCGTGCCGGCGCAGCCTCCTCTCTCTGCTCCTTTCTGACTTCCTCACTGTGAGGAGGTTCGGGTGGAAGTTTGTGGCCTGTTGGCCTTTACTCCCCTGGGATGTTCATGAAACTTCTTTCTTTACTTGTGGGTTCTTCTGTACTGGCAAGGAGTGCCGATGACCTATCTTCTGAACTTGTCGTTATGACGACTTTTCTTTTTCTTCTTTGCTGTGGCTGAGGCCTCTTCCTCGGTTGGGATGTTGTGCAAAATGCATCCCGCTTTATCATACTCCCCGTTGACGAGAGCGATGATGATACAGCGCATCTGCGCATCTGTGAAGATAGGGTAGGAGTCAATCAAATTGAACTCCTCCCTAGAAAGACCCAGAAGGCCTTCAGGATACCCGAGTGGGCGATGCGGGAGTTGTGGTTTAGGATGGTTAGGAGGAACGAAGGGATAAGGGTTGTCGTGGTGGGGGTAAGTACCGTCGCGAAGCGATGCAGCGATCTTCTGCGTCACAGCGCTTGCGCTGTACATGTCCGGAAGCGGGAGGAATGGGACTTCGTCCCACTCGTCTTCGTGCGCTGCTGCCTCGGTGTCCGTCTTGGGCTCCCCTTCGGCAGGCACGTCGGTCTGCGTGGCCACCGTCGCAAACTTCTTCTCTCGAGGAGGAGTCGTCTGGCTGGCGGTGTCGACCGCTGTGGCGGAAGCTGCCTTGGCTGAGCGAAGCTCCTGCGTCAGCTCAGCAATCTGACGCCGAGCCTCGCCCAGTTCCGCCAGCATGGCCGCCCTCTCTTCCGCCATGGCGGATTTGAAGGCGGACATGGCTTCTTCTACGGCGTCGTTGAGGCGCCTGGTGATGGCGTCTTCTGAGCGAGTGACCACCTCTTCGCGTGTGGTGGTCACTTGCTTCTGCGTCTTCTCTGGTCCGCGCCAATTTCTCCTGTACTCGCAGGAACGGGCGTTAGCCGCGTGTGCGCCACCGCAGTTGGCGCATGTGCAGGGGGCGTCCTTCGGCTTCTTGCAGTCGCGTGTGTCGTGTGCTTGCGCACACTTCAAGCACGCGACTGCTCCGCTGCATTGCTTGGCAACGTGGCCAAGCTTTTGGCAGCGAAAGCACTGCGGTGTAGACTTCTTCTTCTTCTTCCCGGCAGGTCCTGCTAACGTGAGCAGAAGCTCCGCCAAGGCAGCAGCTTTGCGTCCACTTCCGCGTCCCGACATCACGATATGCAACAGCGACAACGAACTAACGTGTACTCTCCGCGGCGTGAGCGGGAATGCCGGCGCAGCCGGGGTGGGGGTGCTTTATGGGCTCGGGTGCGGCGGCCGGTTGCGCGCGCGCCCCATTGGTCGGCGGCCGCAACAGGGCGAGCTGGTAAAGGTGCGGCGGCGGCTGGCGGCGGGTGCCACTGTGTGGGGAGACGCTGACTAGAGCGGAGCGCTTGCTACTGGTGTTGCTGCTGCCGTACGTTGGTTCGAGATGCCGCCCAAGACTAGCGGGAAGGCCGCCAAGAAGGCTGGCAAGGCGCAGAAGAACATTTCGAAGGGCGACAAGAAGAAGAAGCGCAAGAGGAAGGAGAGCTATGCCATCTACATCTACAAGGTGCTGAAGCAGGTGCACCCTGACACGGGCATCTCGTCGAAGGCGATGAGCATCATGAACAGCTTCGTGAACGACATTTTCGAGCGCATTGCGGCCGAGGCTTCTCGCCTGGCGCACTACAACAAGCGCTCGACCATCACGTCCCGCGAGATCCAGACCGCTGTGCGGCTGTTGCTGCCTGGCGAGCTGGCCAAGCACGCCGTGAGCGAGGGCACGAAGGCGGTGACCAAGTACACGAGCTCCAAGTAAGGAGGTGGCTCTGGAATGGAAGGAAGGATGGAGAAGGCTCCTCCGTTGCGAGAGCGGCAAAACGGCCCTTTTCAGGGCCACCAACTTGCCATTTGCGGGAAGGGCGGAATTGTTGTTGTTGTTGTTTGTGTGGACGGCTGTGATGTGATGTATGTGTGCATTGTGATTGTGGGTGGGGGGGGCGCGTCAAAGCGTGTTGCGGGGTACGGCCACGAGGTTGGTCGCCGTGGCGTGGAATGGTGGCACGCCTCGTTAGGGTGGTTTTGACCCATTGGTGTTGGTGTGTGTGTGTGTGTGTGTGTGTGTGTGTGTGTGTTACCTGTCTGCGAGGGGGGACAGTGCGATCGGCGACTTTTGTGTCACCGTAACGACGGCCGTTTGCGGGTTTGTTTTTTGCACATCATACATGGCGAGGGTGAAATGTGAAATGTTTTTGTTTGGTTTTTTTTTTTTGTTTTTTTTTTGCCGCCCACTATTCCCTTTGCTGTACGCCGAGTTTGACAATGGTGCGACGTAACTGCAGCGTGGAGGTGTGTGAGTGACGTTGAAGTGAACGTGCCATTAAGACGCATTGTTGTTGTATTGTACTGTACGTGTACGGCGACACGCACGATGATGTACCATTCGACTCTGATTTTTGATAGCCGTGTTTGACTGATTGCGTACGACGCACGCACACCGATGTCGTCATTCAAGATGCACGCGTGTCCAGTGCAGTACAGTAAGCGCGACGCTAGACGACGACGACGGCGGCGGCGGTCGTTTGTTTGGCGAATGTCTGTACACGTGTTTGTCTGTGTCCATCCGGTATGTATTTGTTTGTTTGTTTGAAAGTGTTTTGTGTGTCGGTGACGTGGTCCGATCCGTCGCCCCCTGAGTAACTGTCGATCGGCGCGATAGACCGGCGTCACGCAACTGAACCGAAGTCGTGGGCACACCCGTCATACTGTTGTACACCGTCGCGCTGAGAACGGTAACGAAAGGTTGACTTTGATCGGTCGAATGTCTGGGCAGAACGTGAGGAATGAGGCAAGAGTGCAAGGAGGAAAGGACAGAGGGGGGGCAAAAGAGAGAGAGGAAGGGAAAAAGGGGAGAAACGCATTCGTAGAGCAACGGAACGTTCCCGTGTCGGAGGCGTATTGGAGCCGCACTGAAATGCGTTTAACGGCGGCGCGGCTGCAAGTGTCTGCCGTGGTGAACGTTACCTTTGACGGCTGCATTGGGCTTTGCCTTTGCTTTCGCTTTTCGCTTTCCCGGATGTACGTAACGTTTGTTGATATGGTTCTGAGGAAGAGTGTATGACAGTGCCATGCCGTCCATGTTCGTGTGCCCTCCCATTGTGTGTATGCTATTGTCTGTGTACTTGAATGATGTATGTAGGTGTTAGTGGACATGTTTTACCAGTGGGGGGAAATGGATGTCACGGTGGAGATGACGCACCCTCCGTACAGAAAGGTGTCGAGAAAGTGAGTGTGTGTGTGTGTGTGTGTGTGTGTGTGTGTGTGTGTGTGTGTGTGTGTGTGTGTGTGTGCGCGTCCGTGAATTGGCAGTGTTTGGAGGTGGGCGTGCCCTGCATGTGGCCCGGAAGGCTGTTCGTTTGGCGGTAGTGTTGTGTGGACAGGGGAGGGGCATGCGTAACGCTGCTGGCATGGCATTTCGGGAGATGGGAGGGGGCAAACGAGGAAACGAGGAGCGGCGGCCAAAGACGGGACGGGGAGGGGCGCGGTGTGGGTGGCTTGCGCCTGTGCTCGGCGTTGTGGTTTGTGCAAAAGAGGAGGAGAAAAACAATGAGTTGCCAGGGAGGGGAGCGGTGTTGTGTTGTGGTTGTCGTGGTGTAGCCGCAGACGCGGCTGTCAGTGAACGTGGCGAGACGGACGGATGCGCGGAGGGGCGGGGGCGGCGCATTTCGCCGGTGCCGTGCCGTGCCATGCCTGAAAGCCGCGTGGTCGCTGTGTTGTTGGTGGCGTGGGGGCGAGGAGAGTACCGTACGGGTGTGCTTGTGCGCCGGAAATGGCACACTGCGCCTGCCCGTCTTGGAGGCTGATGGCTGTGGTGTGGAAATGGGGCGCGGTGATGTTGAAGCAGTTGAAGAACAGAAAAGAAACCAAGAAGAAAACGGAAGGCGTGATGCGGCGGTGGTGGTGAGAGCGGGAAAAACAAAACAAAACAAAAGAACGAAAAAAAAACAACAAGAAACAAAAAAGAAAACAAAAAGTCTATCAATATTAAAATGTAAATGGAAATGGAAATGGACCCAGGTATAACCTCCCTGCACAAATAGCAGAGAGTCCGATGGTAATAAAAATGTGCCAGAATGTTAACGTCCCTACAAAACAAACCCAACGATAATATTAATGAAAGAATGAACCGTATGTAACATTGCAACAGACACAATGAAACCTGATAAATTGTATAAGGGCAGCAGCGTTGACCTTTGGCCCTGTATTCAGAATAAAAAGAGCCAAAGATCGTTACCCCAATGAAAAAAAAAGACACTGAAACACGTATGTAACATAGCAGCGATGGCGAGACATTGTAGCATCTGTGACCAGAGAGTTTGCGCTGGACTGCGCGAGTGTTGCGAGCGGTTCTCAGTCAGTCAGTCAGTCAGTCAGTCAGTCAGTGAGTCGTTGCGAGTCTGTAGCTCTGTGTAGTTGAGGGCTGTACTCTGTCAGTAGTCGTCGCGTGCAGTACGCTAATAGTCGTCATGCAGAGCGGTCGGTCAGTAGTAGGAGCCGAGTGCGGTTGTGTGATGTAGGCGGTCGGCAACACTGGTCAAGATGGTGAATAAGGTATACTGCTGTTAATTAATATAATCATTAGATAGTGAAAAATTTCATTTATTGTAATTATTCTCCAACAAGTTCCCCAATAATAATGTTTATTTCAAAAGCATTTTTCAAACATTTAATGTTTTATTGAACTAAAGAGTTCGTTGCACTTCACATTTCATTCCACTTCTTTGAAGAAAAATTTCACTAAAATCACAAAAAAAGAGAATATTATTATTTGCAATGCAGTTCCTCCAAGCGCTGCGCAACAACAAGAGCAGAAATGTGACATCCATTTATTCGGAGGTAAGACTTTAATTCTGATTGTTTTGCACAGGGCCAAAGACCGATATTTCGGTTTAATTGAAGTTTCTTGTCACTGAACGGACTTTAAATGTTGTGAAGAATTTATATTTGAGTCAGATTGCGAATTTCACATTTTTGTTGCCATTTTCAATACCTCTCATTGTGGGCGAGGTTACAATTAGCGCAATGTCCATTAGCATCCGAAAATAACATTGTCCATTATTTGAAAGTTTGCGGGGAGGTTACAACACACACAAAAAAAACAAAAAAAAAAAAAAATTGCATTTATATCCGCTCCTCAATTGTAGATACCCCTTACACAGCTGTGTGCAATGAATGAGTGCTGGCTGGTAATTAATTGCACTCCTTGGAGGGAAATGCCATAGGAAGTGGTCTTTAAAAAGTGAATGTTTTTCGTTAAAAGACAAAAGGTACTTTAGAAAAAAGTAATAGTGGGGCGTTTGTTGTTGAACAAAGTAAGTACAATGAACATACGTTATCAGATTTGCGCAATGCAGCTTCACACTACCTTTTGATTATAACACAATATACTATACATCGTCCCGAACCGTGACCAGAGTCGCGAGACGAGCAGAGCACGCCGCCGACGCCCGCTCAGTACAACCGTCCACCCGCTACTACTGTCGACCGACTACTACCTCTCCCGACTCGCGCTACAATATATATAACAACTGTTCCCGGCGACCCGGTGCGTGCCACTACTGTCGTCTGGCGCGGTCCAAGCGCCGACTAGCAACGATAAATAACTCTCTGGTCAGACAGAGATGCTGTCATGCCTCGCCATCGCTCTGGTAATGGAACACGCAGTGGCGGAGCCAAAGACTGTGTTGTCGAGGTCGAGTGCGAGCGGGAAGAGAGGCAGCGTCGGCACGGAGATGCAAGCGAGCGCGAGACGCACGGGTGCTGCGGCGTGGCGCGTTTGCGGTCGGCGCCTTTGGTGGCAACGGCCGGGACAAGCAGCGGTGTATGGTGTGGTGCGGGGCGGACAGGGGCGGCGGTGGACGGGGAGGAGGAGGCGGCGCGACGACGGCATGGGGGCGAAAACGGGTTCGGGGGACGGCGGATGTTGAGAGGCGTCACGCGCGGACAGGACACAGACACAGACACAGAGACACACAGATTGGAAAGGGAGGGTGCGCGGTAGTAGTTGGGAATGTGCGTACCGTGCGGGATGGGAGTGGGCGAGGAACACGGTCGTGGCCCCCTGTTTTGGGTGCGTGTGATGACGTCGGTGTGTTGTGGGAAGGGAAGGTGCTGTGGCGGCGGCGCGTAATGGGCGTAGGCCGAAAAGAGAAAGGAACGTGGGCAGTGTGTTGGCAAGCGTCGGTTCGACTGCGACGTTGATGGGCAGGGCAGGGCAAGGTTAATGGTGGTAGGAGTAGGCGTGTGGGCGCAAAAAAATCTGCCGCTGCAGGCGGTGCCGTAACCGCCATGGCGGGAAGGAGAGAGGGCCAAAGAAAGAAAGAAAGAAAGACAGAAGGAAAAAAAAAAAAGGAGGGGGGGGGCGAAAGTGGAGAGGCGGTGGTGTGAGAAGGGCGGGGGCGGAAGGAAGGCAGGAAGGACAAGAGGCGAGGCGACGGCTTGCTTTGTGTATCGGTCGGTCTCTGGCTATGCTTCGTTTTCTGCAGCAGGGTCGGTGCGCGGCGTGGCTCGCGGCAGTGGGAACGCCTGGCGGCTGGACGGCCAGCAATGCGGTTGGATGGGCGGCCACAGCACCGCACCTGTGCCCGAGGAGGAGACGCTGGCGGCGGGCCCTGAGGTGAGGCCGGCTCGGCTGGGGCTGTGGATGTGGATGTGTAGGTGTGCGCCGCTGCTGCAACAACGAGTAAAACGCGAGAAGAAGGGATGGCGGTAGAGAGGAGAGGAAAAAAAAAAAAAAAATAAAAGGTCGTGTTGTGTTGATGCGCAGGCAGACGCGTACAGAGAGACGAGCCCGGTCTGCAGCAGGGTGTGGCCGTGCCGAGTGCAGAGCAGCGGCGGCTCGGTTCGGTTCGGCCCGGCCCGGCGGGCCGCGCTGTTGTCGCGGACGTGAGCGCCCCCTGGCGGGTGGCCGGAGGCGGCGCGGCGTGTTGGACGTGTGGCTGGTGGCAGTGCACAATTTGCGAGTGGCTGGCGGTGTGGTGTGGCGGTTGGCGCGTCGGGCGGCGGAGAGGTATGTGTTGCGGGCGCCCTTTGCTGCGCTGCGTCGTTGCGTGTGCCGTACAGGGCGGGCGCTTGTCGACTGTGTGGGCGGTGTGGCGAATTGGCGTGAAACGGCTGCCGAGAGGTGTGTGGTAGCGAGCCGGTCGGTGTCAGTGCGAAGGGGAATGTGCGTGCGTTTGGCGGTTTCGGTGTGCTTTTTGCGGCGTGAGAGTGGGAATTAGTGGGGCCGGCTGTTGTGTTGGTTCCTTGTGTCTTGTGTCGCGTAGCTTGATGGCAACGTGGAAGGACGCCGGTTTCGTTTCGAGCCTTGCGTGTGGTTGTCGACGTTGACTGGTTGGCGTGTGCCGATGCACGTGCATGTGTGGGTCGCGAGTGCGTGTTTGGCTGGCTGTGTGTGTGTGTGTGTGTGTTTTGGGGGGGAAGGGGGAGGCGGTGGTGAAAGTGCAGTCGTTGCCACGGGCGTCGTCGGGTGGGGCTGGGGCTGTGCGCCGTGGCGGAAAGGTGGTAGGTTGCGGGAAGCGAGCCCGTCGTTGACGGTGTCGCGTGAGGTGTGAATCGAGTGGGGCGCGGGGCGCGAGACAGGAGCAGCGTGCCGCTGCGTCGTGGTCGTCAGCAGAGGCTGTGCGTGTGCTTGTCCTTTTTGTGGGCGGTTCGTGCGAGGCGTTTTTGTTTTGTGTTGCCCTAGTTGTTAGTTTATTTTGTTTGTGTTTGTTATTTGTGAGACGACGACTGGTTGGTGGCGTGCGCGCGAAGTGGCGGTGTGCGCTTCCCGTGTCGTTTGTGTTGTTTTGTTTTTGTGTGTGTTTTTTTTTTTTTTTTTTTTGCACTGGGCCCCGGGGGGTGGGTGGGTGCGTGTGTGTCGATTGCCGGCTGGCGAAAGGTGCGCCATCGGCGGGGTGGGTCGCCGGCACAAGTAGAGGCGGCGGCGTTGTTGCTGTTGTTGTGTGGTGTTTGTTTTGTTCGGCTGTGTCGGCGAGCTGTGTTGCGGTGCGTGTGAATGGTGCTGGCGTTGGGGCTGCGACTGCGACGGCGGCGAGCCGCGGGCGCGCATGATAGTGATGTTGTGAACAGCGGCTGTGTACGGTAGTGGTGTTGTTGTAGCACGACGTGCATCCGGGCCGGCGCGGAAAGCGCAGTTGCGGGCGGTTGCCCTTCGGTGCCAGCCATGTCGCGTGAGCGGCGGGTTGCTCTGGTGTCGACACGTGGTGCTCTGGGTTGTTGTGTGGTGCCCTTTGGCCGGTGGGGGTGGTTCGCGTGTGTCTCGTTCGCGCTCGGTATCTGGTCGTGGTCGTGCTGCTCCCCCGTCTGTCGGCGGTTTTCGACGTCGTCTGTACGTTTTTGTTCGTTTGCGGCGTGCCTGCCGACGTCGTCCCGTCGCGACCTTTCAACCGAAAGTGTGGCGCCCGAAGGTGAACGAACGTAACCCTGACCTCGGCGCTTTACGCTGAGCCGAGCGAACCGAACCTAACCTGTGGTGTGGCGAGGTGAGCTCAGCCTGTGAGCCCCTAACGTCTACGTACGGTAAGCTGTCCGGCTCACGCCTCACGTTTGAACGCTTTTTTAACCTACGTTTGACGCTTCTTAAACCTAGCACTGACCCCTTAACCTAACGTGTAACCTAACCTAACCTAACCTAACCTAACCTAGCCTCTGACGCCTGACGTGTTTGAATGCTTAACCTAAGTTTGACGCTTAACCTAACCCAAGTCCCCTTAACCTAACCCACGTCCACCTAACCTAACCTAGACGTGTAAACGTAATGTGTAACGCGTAACGTGTAAGGTCGGCTGGCGTGTGTGCTGACGGCAGATTGGGTTGGTCTGTCGATTCGGATTGCGGTTTGCCTCGGTCGAGGGGTTGGGTCGGAAGCGGCGAGGGGCGGCGGCGCCTGTTGCGCAGGCGGCGGCGCCTGTTGCGGCGGGCAATTGTTGAGAAACGGCTGTGAATGTTGGCGGGCGAGAGGAGGAGGACGGCGCGCGATGTGGCCCGACGGCTGCGGGCCGATCGGGAAACGGCGGGAGGGCGACGGAAGGCGATGGGGCGGCGGAGGCGCGTTTGCACGGCCGTCATCGCCGCACGCCTCGGCTTGTGTGGCTGTGGCGCCGGCCGCGCTGGCCGGGCTGCCGCGGCGACGGTGTGGGAGTTTTGCCGAAGGTTTGGCCATTGTGGCGGGTCGTCGGCTGGGGCTGTGGGGGCGGCATTTGGGCGGGGGCGGCGATTCTCGGCGGGCCGACCCAGGCTGTAGCGCGCGGTAGCTGCAGTTTGGCCGTGGTTTGCGGCGCTGCCGTGGCGACTGGTTGGCGACTGTGGTGTGGCTGTGTGTAGCCCCATCCTCGGTGGTTTGAAAGGCGCGGGCGGTTGTGGCGCAGGTTTGGGGCTGCTCCGCACAGGCTGTCGGACGTTGGGCGGTAGCAAGCGCGGGAGGCGCGGCGCGGCGGCGCGCAGAGTGGCGGCCGCTCTCTCGGCCGTCCGCGCCCGCCCGCGACACTGGCTGGGCCCTTGTGATTCTCTGCTCTGCTGTGCTGTGCTTGCGTGCCTGCCGTCCCGCTCGCTCTCGCTCTCGCTCTCGCTGTGTGTTACGCGCGTCGTCGAAATGGCAGATCAGGCGGCTACGAACGAGACTGCTGCGGCACCCGCCGCCACCGGCACTACGAAGAAGGCCAAGTCTGCGTCGTCTGCGAAGAAGCCGCGCGCCAAGCCTGCGCACCCGCGCACCTCTGAGATGGTGACGGCCGCCATCAAGAGTCTGAAGGAGCGCGGCGGGTCGTCGCTGCAGGCGATCAAGAAGTACATAGCCGCGCACTACAAGCTGGACGCGGAGAAGCTGGCGCCGTTTATCAAGAAGTACCTCAAGTCGGCCGTCGTGGCGGGCGAGCTGGTGCAGACGAAGGGGAAGGGCGCGTCCGGCTCGTTCAAGCTTGCCGGCGCCGGCGGCGGGGGGGCGGCCGAGGGCGGCAAGGCTCGTGCTGGCGGTGCCAAGAAGAAGCGCGCCGCTCCGGCCAGCAAGGAGAAGAAGGGCGCCCGTGCGGCCGGCGCAAAGAAGGCTGGTGGCGTGAAGGCGGCGACCGGTCGGAAGGCGGGCGCCGCCAAGAAGGCGTCTGCGGCGTCGGCCGCTCCCGCGGGTGCGAAGAAGGCGGCTGCGGCCAAGCCGGCCAAGGCCAAGTCGCCGTCGAAGGCGAAGAAGGCCGCCAAGGTTCCGACGAAGAAGCCGAAGGCGCCGCGCCCGAAGAAGGCGACGACGCCGTCTAAGGCGAAGGCTTCGCCCAAGAAGAAGAAGTAGAAAGAGATGGGAAAGGAAGGGTTTGGCGCTTGACTCCGTCGTCCCCACCCCCCGTCGTCGTCTAGTGGCGCGCAAGAGACGCGCGGCCCAAAACGGCCCTTCTCAGGGCCATCAAAGCACGTCGGGGAAGGTTTTGATTGTCGTGTTGCGTTTGGTGTGGGGTGTCTGTCTGGCGTTTCTGTATGCCCGTGGGGATGCTGTTTGCGTGCCGTGGTGGTTGGATTGCGGGGGTCGGTGGCGGGTGTGGGCGGCGGTAGCGGTAAGCGGTGTTGTTGTTGTTGTTGTTGTTGTTGTTGTTGTCGTGGTTGATTGTCGCCGTGTTTGTGGCGGCGGCCGACGGTTGGTTTTCTGTCACGTTGTTTTGTTTGAATACGTTGGTTGGCTTGCCTGCGTTCGTTCTTCTCGGATGTCTGTCTTGTCGAGTCGTGTCTGGTCTTTGTTTTGTTCCTTTGTGTGTGTGTGTGTTATGTTTTGCAAGGGGGGGCACGTTGAGATGTGGGAAGGAGTCGGCGGGGGATTTCGGTGGCGTGTAGAGCGAGCGAGCGCGCCTGCGTGGCCGTTGGCCGTCGGAGTGGAGTGCGGGTTTTTTTTGATTTCGAAAAACGAAAGCGGCGGCCGGCCAGCCACCCGTGCGGTGTGACGTCGGCCGTTGGGTATTGTGCGCTTTGAGCGCCGGGGAGGGATGATGTGTGATTGTTGCGCGCTGCTAGCAGGCAGGCAGAGTGAGCGGGTGTGGCGGACGGACGGGAAGTGGTGGTTTTTGTTTTTTTTGGGGTTGCGGGGCGAGAGGCAGGCGACCGACAAAGTTTGCTCGCGACGGAGAGATGTTAGTGGCCCTGAAAAGGGCCGTTTTTGTTTGTGCGGTGCGGTGCCGCGGCGCGGTTTAGGCGCGCTCGCCGCGGATGCGGCGAGCGAGCTGGATGTCCTTGGGCATGATGGTGACGCGCTTGGCGTGGATTGCGCACAGGTTGGTGTCTTCGAAGAGGCCGACGAGGTAGGCCTCGCTGGCCTCCTGCAGGGCCATGACTGCGGAGCTCTGGAAGCGCAGGTCGGTCTTGAAGTCCTGGGCGATCTCGCGCACTAGGCGCTGGAATGGCAGCTTGCGGATGAGCAGCTCTGTGCTCTTCTGGTAGCGCCTGATTTCTCGCAGGGCGACGGTGCCCGGCCTGTAGCGGTGGGGCTTCTTGACGCCTCCGGTGGCGGGCGCGCTCTTCCTCGCCGCCTTGGTGGCGAGCTGTTTGCGCGGCGCCTTTCCGCCGGTGGACTTGCGGGCCGTTTGCTTTGTGCGGGCCATAGCGGTAGCGGAGCGGCGTGCGTGGAGGTTAGGTGCGGCGCGGCGTCCGGTGCTGCCTTGACAACGGGCCCGCGCGCCTCCGTGCTGCGCTTATATGCCCTCGGTTGCGCGTGGTGGGGGGAGGGCGGGCCAGAGTCTATATAGGGGGGCGGCGGGCGCGCTGGGCGCAGACCAGACCACTCGAGTTAGCGATGCCGCGTGAGACGGACGCACGCGCCGAGCGCTCCGCGCCACCGCTCGCTAATATGTCGACAGCGGACAGGGCCGCGTCCCTGCACGCATCGGGAGTCGAGTCGAGTACGTCGGGAGAGCACTCGCGGCCTTCCGATAGTACTCCTCCTCCATCGCGTAGCGTTGCCCCCGTAGGCAACGCATCAGCAGACAAGGCCGCGTCCTTGAACGCAACCAGTGTCGGTAGCAACACATTCGCTGAACCGACTGTTGAAACAGAGTGTGCTTCCACTCACTCCCTCGATGCAATGGATCTCCAACACATCAGAAAGGAGTTGAGGGAGGCATGCATGGACACTGAAGGGAGCTTCTACGTCCTCGACGACGAGAACGAGACTCCTGAAACCACAGCTAGCACCGCACCTGCAACAACAACGCCTGCAAACCTTGAAGCAGGAGTTGCGGAGGCAGCGCTGAACTCCTTGTTGGACCTCCTGCCGAAGTCCAACACATTATTGGAGGCGCACGCCAACAGCGCCCCAAACCAGGAAAACGCCGTCGATGTCGCTGAAATGGAGCACCAAACCATTCAGAATAAGAGACGGCATTCTGACGGTGACGCTCCTGTGCCAGCTAACGTACGGAAATTCCGGAAGGCTACAGGCCCCGCCGCACGGCCCAAGGCGACGGCCAAAGGTCGTAAACGCAGCAATGGAGAGGGAGCGCAACAGCAGGCAGACGCAGACGGCTTCCAACAAGTGAGGAAACCGGCAAAGCGCGCCAACATCCCGTCCTCCACCCCGATAGCTGTGGAAAACCAATACAACGCTCTGAGCGACGAAGACAGCGAAGACGACGTGCAGATGACGCCCGCACCGCCACGCCGCTCTAAACCGCCACCGCTCGTCCTGGACTACCCTGGCACATTCCGCGAGCTGCAACAACTGCTGCAGAAGGTGCTAGGGAAGAACAACTTCATAATACGAGTGTCTGGAGAGCTGTTCAAAGTCCAGACGAACAGCACCACGGACTACATGACGCTAAACAAAGAAGTAACAGACAAGGGCATCAAATTCTACACGTACTCTGCAACGAGGGAGAAACCGCTGCGAGTAGTGTACCGAGGGTTCTCGTATAAAACGGAACCAAGCCACATCAAAGAGGAGCTGGAGGACATGGGATATGCTGTGAGCGGCGTGTCCAAAATGAAAAATCCACAAACGAGAAAAGACTCGCCGCTCTTCTGTGTGTATGCTCCCAACACAGAGCGCAACAGGCAGCTGTTCCAGCTCCGATTAATCGCCAACTGCAGTGTGACACCTGAAAACTTGCGCACTAAACAACCATACGCACAGTGCTTCAGGTGCCAACAACTCGGTCACGTCCAAAAACACTGCGGCATGGACGAGAGATGTGTGAGATGCGCAGGCGAACACGCATCTCGCGATTGCCCTATCAAAGGAATACCACACAAGGACTTCACACCGAAGTGCGCCTTGTGTGGTGGAAACCACCTGGCCGCGTATAGAGGCTGTGAACGGCACATAGCCTTCCTCGAGCGCGCCCAAGGACAACAGCTCCGCGGAGGGAAGACGGCCAGAAACGGGAAAACCGCATTCCGCGACTCGCAGAACTGGCCGGCAACCGGTCACCCACAAAGACGACGACGCCGCCGGACACGTGGAGGTCGACGCGCCGGATACAACCCAGCGCCGCCAGGGGCCAGCACCTCCCGGCCGAGTACGCAGAGGCAGCCGCCAACAGTCGGTAAGGCAGCTCGCGACGCGACCGGCAGTGCAGTCCCAGCCACCTCCCCTACGCGCGAGTCTCAAAACTCGCCGCGAGAGGGCAGCGCCTCCCGGACGCAACCGGGAACGCCAGCCGCCGAGTACAGCTCGACGCCACCAGAGGGCAGCAGCATGCAGACGTTGCAGCCAGCAGCCGGTAAGGCAGCCGCCACGGCTACCTACAACACAATCCCGGAGGCCGCTACCACGACGGAGTCCCGCAACCCGCCGCGTGGTGGCAGCACCTCACGGACACAGCCAGCGGCAAGTGGCGCCCAGAGAGGCGCGCCGCTCACAGGTGGCAGCACCGCGCGGCCGCAGCCGGCACCCCGTGCTAACGCATGGGCCCGGCAGCGATCAGCTGATCTGACGGCAGCCACTGCTGCTACCGGGCGCACGCAACGAGCGCGCACAAATAACGAAGACGCAGCCCCCGGGCGGCGCCCTCCGAGATTAGACAGCCCCGTTGACTTCCCGGAAATGCGCCAGCGTGGAAGCCGCTACCAACAGCGGCACATCGACGCGCCCCATCCTCCAAAACAACCACAGGAGGAAGACAAGGCCACCCAAATGCTGCAACTGTTGGCAGGCCTCATAGACAGGGTCCTCCATGTGATCGAGGACCTTCCAAACAAATACGCGGCGTCTGTGGAGAAGATCACACAGACGATTACCCTGGCCATCTCCACAAAACATCATGGATAGAAACGCCCGTGGTGTAAAAATCGGCGTCTTTAACGCCAACGGCTTGCGTCGCCAGGACGCGGAATTCAGAAGCTTCATCTGCGACGAGAACCTGGACATCTGTCTCGTCGCAGAAACACACCTGAAGCCCGGCGTGAAAGTGGGAGTGCCCAACTACCACTGTTACCGGGATGACCGGCCAACCGCGGGTGGCGGCACGGCGGTATACGTAAGGAGGACGATGCGCCACCACCGGATTCACCTGCCACAACTCGCCACAATAGAGGCCACGGGAGTAGCCGTGCAAACGGACCAAGGACCGATAAACTTCGTGGCAATATACCGACGCCCAAGGGGTCTACTGCAGCCAGATGAGTTCGCGGCGCTGATTTCCCTCCCTGGAAACACATTCCTCGGAGGCGATGTTAACGCCAAGAACATCATCTGGAACTCCAGGACCACAAACACAAGCGGCCGCCGTCTACATCGGGTGGCCGAGCAGCTCGGAGCGGCGGTGATAGGTCCCCACCAGCCGACCATCTTCCCGACACGAAGAGGTGCGCAACCGGACGTCATAGACGTGGCCATCGTCCGCGGGGTGAGACACTTCATCTCCGCCACAACGAGGGCCACGATGGCGTCCGACCACGCCCCCGTGGTCTTTGAACTGAATGCGGACATCGTCCAAACGACCAAACGTGGCCACGACATCAGGGGCATCACATGGGACACGTACCAAACAGAAATGGCGGCCAAAATCGGAGACGCGCCGAACCCGACTGAACACGGTGCGGAAGCGGCGCTGCGGCACCTCACCCGAGGAGTCGCAGAAGCTGTGGCGGCAGCCACTCCAAACGGAAGAACAGAGAAGCCACACGCCCGTGAATTCCCGCAACATCTCAAAGCTGCCATCACGGAGAAGAACAGACTTCGCCGCGAATGGCAGCTAACACGGAATCCCGCAACAAAGCGGCAACTGAACAGGATGCAGCGGGAGATTAAAGCAGCCGCCGACGCCCACAGAATCGAAGAGTGGTCGCAGAAAGTCGCCTCCCTGAAGACAGAGGACGGAACAGCCTGGCACGCGGTGAAGGGATTCATCCGCCGCACCGCCAAAATACCGCCACTGCAAGTCGGCAACGTCTTCGTCAGCGAACCGGACGCAAAGGCCAACGCCCTCGCGGACGCGTTCGCTGAAAACTTCACTCCGGTGGAAGACCCCGTCGACCTGGCACACGTGGCACTGGTTGAGGAGCGACTTCCAGTCTTCCTAGCGGCCGAGGACAACGACACCGTCATCGAGCCGATCGAAGAAGCGGAGGTCGAGGTCCAGCTCCGCTGTCTCAACGGCAGGAAGGCAGGAGGCCCCGATCTCGTCACGAACCAGCTCCTCAAACAACTACCGCCCATCGCAATCGGGCACCTCACGGGGATTTTCAACACCATCATCCAAACTGGCGTATTTCCAGAGTGCTGGAAGCACGCCGAGATCGTGGCCCTACCCAAGCCAGGGAAGGATCACAGGCGGGCTAACAACTACCGCCCGATCAGCCTGCTGCCAGCACTCTCGAAAATCTTCGAGAGGATATACCTGAAGCGGCTCGGAAATCACATCGACGCGGAAGGCCTCCTGCCCGACGACCAGTTTGGATTCCGGAAGGGACACTCCACGACCCAGCAACTACTGCGACTGACAGAGGAAGCCTTCTGTGCCCTGGACCGACGCGAGTATTTCGGCGCGTTTCTGCTCGACGTGTCTCGTGCATTTGATTCAGTGTGGCACAAAGGTCTCCTTTATAAACTATTTACATTGGGGATTCCTGGGCCACACGTGAAGCTCCTGCAGAGTTACCTCGCGGGTCGCACGTTTCACGTACGGGCAGACTGTGGAATCTCCACAGAACGCCGAATACTCGCCGGAGTCCCGCAAGGTTCGGTCCTGGGTCCAGTGCTATACTCGCTGTACACTGCCGACCTTCCGCGCACAGATCGGGTGCAACTCGCCCTGTACGCGGACGATACGGCAGTGTACTGCCGCAGCATGCAGCCGCAACTCCTTCAAAGGCGACTGCAATCAGCAGCCAACAATTTGGAAGACTGGGCGGCAAAGTGGCGGCTGGCGTACAACGCCGCCAAATCACAGGCAATCGTCATTGCCCACCGAAACGTGCCGGCTGACCTCCAGGAGATAACATTACGAGGAAGACCGGTCCCCTGGAGCGCAACGGCAAAATATCTGGGCGTCACACTAGACAAACGTCTAACGTGGCGCCCACACATTGAAGAGACGAGGAAAAAGGCAATGGGGCGCATGAACATGCTGTACCCCATCCTAAACCCACGCTCTTCATTACCAGACCACCTAGGGGTGATCCTCTACAAATCCCTCATACGACCAGTGCTGGAATACGCCGCGGTCGTATGGGGAAACACGGCACCAACCAACTTACAACGGATCCAGGCAGTGCAGAACAGAGCACTGAAATGGGCACTCCATCTGCCGGCGGACTTCCCAACTGAGGAACTCCACCAGATAGCGGACGTCCAGAGACTCCGCGAAAGAATCGAAGAACACGCTGTAAAATTCTACAACGCCGCCGAAACTTCGCAAAACGCGAAAATAAGAGGACTCGGCAACCGAGAAGAGTGGAGAGCGCACCTGCGCTGGCCACACCATCTTCGTCAGGCACGCTGACGAAGAAGCAACCATTCTCGAAATTCTAAAGCACCAAAACACGGACAACCGAAAACTAGGAAACTAAAGATCTCGCAAAAACGAAGAAAAATTGGAAGGAAGAGCACACTACGTGCTGAAACTTCGTGAAATCCAGAAACCCACAGAGGAGTTTCAACAAGAGGTGCACAGGCTGGGCGCAGACCGTAGCCGACTCGCGAGCCGCTGCAGCTGCTGTTTGTGCACGTTTTGCTTTGCCCGAGGAAGGAAGGATGACAGGCCGCGGCAAGGGAGGAAAGGGGCTCGGCAAGGGTGGCGCCAAGCGGCACCGCAAGGTGTTGCGCGACAACATCCAGGGCATCACGAAGCCCGCCATCCGCCGCCTGGCTCGCAGGGGCGGCGTGAAGCGCATCTCTGGTCTGATCTACGAGGAGACCCGCGGGGTGCTGAAGGTGTTCCTGGAGAACGTGATCCGCGACGCGGTGACGTACACTGAGCACGCCAAGCGCAAGACTGTGACGGCCATGGACGTGGTGTACGCCCTGAAGAGGCAGGGGCGCACCCTGTACGGTTTCGGCGGTTAGGCTGCGTCGCAGCGGGCGCTGGCCTTCCCGCGGCCGTGCTTGTGGGTGGGAGAGACTAGAAAACGGCCCTTTTCAGGGCCACCACACTGTTCGGAAGTTGAAAAGTGCGAAAGAGTCTGTGTTGTTGCTGCGTGTGTGCGCTGTGTTGTTTGTTTGTTTGTTTGTTTCTTTCTCTCTTTCTTTCTTTGTTTCTTTCTTTCCGTTTGAGCGACGTGATGTGACTGGGAGGGGAGAAGGAAAGGAAACGTGTCATGTGGCTGGCTGTGTGTGGAGCTGCTTCGTTTGTGTGTCTTTGTATCGACCGCGACGGAGGTGGCGGGCTGTGTGTTGTTGTGCGAGAGGCGGTGATTATTTGCTTGCGTGGTTTGGCTCTGTGTGTTTGCGGCGGCGTTGGGGTTTCCGAGGCAAGGCGTGTGGGCATAGGCGGCCGGATCAGCTGTTTCGTTCGTGTCGACGGCCGTTGCGCGCGGGAGTGGAGGGCGGTGTGTCGACACGCCTCCCTTTAACAATGGTCATTATTGCTGCCGTTGTCGTTTGGAAGGCGACTGCGACCGTGCAAAATGTGTGCGTGTGTGTGTGTGTGTGTGTGTGTGTGTGTGTGTGTGTGTTGGGCCACACGGGCTGTGTGGACGACAAGATGGCGGACGTGCGCCGGCGGCGGCTGTGCTGTGAAAGTGCAAAGTTAAAACAAAACAAGGTGCGGCGAGGACGACTGAAATTTTGCTTTGGACGTAGGTTTGTGTGGTGGCCCTGAAAAGGGCCGATTGTTGTGGGCCGAGCCGAGCCGGCAAAGCGCGTTGCGTGCAGGGGAGCACGCGGCGCTGCGATTGCCTGGCCTCCTTTAGGCCTTCTTCTCGGTCTTCTTTGGCAGCAGGACGGCCTGGATGTTGGGCAGGACACCACCCTGTGCGATGGTGACGCCCGACAGGAGCTTGTTGAGCTCCTCGTCGTTGCGGATGGCAAGCTGCAGGTGGCGCGGGATGATGCGCGTCTTCTTGTTGTCGCGGGCCGCGTTTCCGGCCAGCTCGAGCACCTCAGCCGCGAGGTACTCCATGACGGCGGCGAGGTAGACGGGCGCCCCGGCGCCGACGCGCTCTGCGTAGTTTCCCTTGCGCAGGAGGCGGTGGATTCTGCCGACCGGGAACTGGAGCCCAGCCCTGCTTGAGCGGGACTTTGACTTGCCCTTGACTTTGCCTCCCTTTCCGCGTCCGGACATGGCGATGGGCTAGCGACGGTGCACACGAAACGGAAACGAAAACGACCGGTGCGAGCGGCAGCGAGTCGAGCAGCGGAGTGCTTTTTTTTTTTTTTTTTTTTTTTTTTTTTAATGTTTCATTCCAATCCCTTATGGGGAGAGGCGGGCGCACTGATGGCCTAATGCCATTTTGACGCCTTAGCTTATCTTACTTTGATACTGTTTGGACTCTCTTTATTTCAGCATTGGGTGGATTTCTTATATACTATTCTTACATGCTATTCCTATTTCCTATCCGTATTCTATCTGATATCTCATTCTGACCGTTGTATTTTACTGTCTGGTTTTTTTTTTTTTTTTTTTTTTTTTTTTTTTTTTTTTCACATCTTAACTAATTTGGAGGAGTATTCACAGCCCTGGCATTCGCCTTACTGCTGAGGGAAACCTCCTTAAAAACCTCAGCAAGGGTTCGGTGTTTTCTTTGTGCTTCTTTCCGTTTTTTGTATTGTCTCTGTTGGTTTGCTTTATACATTCTCTTCCGTTTGGAGCAGGTGTTGTAGTATTCGCTGGTCCTTGTGTAAGTTTGCTATTTCTTCGTTTTGTGGGTCTACTATGTCTATTGCTGATATTATGGTATGTGTTGGTATTGGGTATCGGTATGCTGGGAAGTTTGCGGTGTGGTATTCCTTTTTCAGTTCTTCTGTTGTGAGGGTGTTGCTTTTTAGTCTATTTAGTCCTATCCTATAACTTAGTTCTATTAGTCTATGCGATAATGGTTCTATCCTAGATTGGTCGTATACTATTGACTCTCCTGTGCTACATGGTACGTTCAGCGCAATTCGTAATATACGCCTTTCAGTTGCGCACACTCTCTGGGTTTGTTGGTTGTGTGCCATCCAGACTGGGGCTGCGTATTCCAGTACTGGTCGGATGAATGCCTTATATGTGTGCAGCATTGTCTCTGTGGTAGCTCCATGCCCCCTACCCCTGATAATCTTTATCAGCCCCATTCTGCGCCGCGCTTTTGCTAGTATTTCCGTGATGTGATTGCTCCAAGATAGAGTCCTGTCTAACGTGATGCCTAGATATTTGCCTGTGTCTTGCGGTGTAATGTTTTGTCCCCATAGTTTCACTGTGATGTCTTTTCGGCTTTGGCTTCTGTCCATTGTCCTGTTCCTATGCTGGAATACTATAAGCTGGCTCTTGAGGGCGTTTGGTCTTATTTTCCATTTTGCTAGCCACGGCTCTAGCTTTTGAATGTATTGCGTTGTCATTTCAGAGAGTCCTGCCGCTGTCATAGAGTGACACCAGTAAGCCGTGTCATCGGCATAGAGTGCTAGCCCTTCGTTCCACCTGGTGGGTTGTGGGATGTCATGTGTGTAAAGGGAGTACAGCAGAGGTGAAAGTATGGCTCCTTGCGGCACCCCTGCCTCTGGATAGAAGATGTTTGATGGCTTGCCGTTAACGTATACTCTAGTCGGTCTTTCGTCGAGTATATTTTTTGAGTAGTGAGATTAGATTTTGAGGTAGTCCCATTTTCAGCAGCTTATAGTAAAGGCCAGCATGCCACACCTTATCGAAGGCCCTTTCTATGTCTAACATCAGTGTTGACGCAATGTCGCATAGGTTAAGTCCTTCTGTGACTTTGTTGCAGAGGCGTAGTATGGGATCGATGGTTGAGTGTTCTTTTCGGAAGCCTGCTTGAATTTTGGGGATGAGTTTGTTTTTGGTACAGTAGTCCTGGATTCGGTTTGTGATAACTATTTCGAAACATTTTCCCATCACTGGGAGTAGTGTTATCGGCCTGTAAGATAGTGGGTTATTGGGTGGTTTTCCAGGTTTGTGTAGCATTTTCACTTTTGCTGTCTTCCACTTTTTCGGGATGGTATGTAGCTTGATTGCTCCGTTGAATAAGCTTTTCATTGCTGTTAGTAACTTATCCTGTGGGGCTAGTCTTAGTTGTCGTCTGGTGATTCCGTCATGTCCTGGCGCGTTGTTTTTGCCGCTTCCGATGGCTTCTGTGATTTCTTTGTAGCTGATTTCTTCCATGAGTCTTGCTTCTTCCATATTGTGTACTGTGGGGGTGGACATTATGGTTGGTAGCTCCATTTTCACTATGTTTTCGTGTTCTAGGTCGAATTTTTCATCCTCTGGGAGTTTGTGGATGTTCTCTAGCACATTTTTGAAAACTTCTGCTTTGTCCTTGTCTTGTGTTATGATGGTGTTGTTGTCTATAATAGGTGGTTCGGTTGAGTGTGAGTGGCCACAGATTTGTTTGAAAGTTTTCCAGAATAGTCCTGCCTGTCTGTGATCTAGTCTTCTGCAGGTTTGTGTCCATCTTTGGTTCCTATATTCGGCGAGTTGTTGTCTGACGAGTGTGTTGAGTCTGTTCCATTCTGTTTTGTGTTGATCGTATTGTGTTTTTTTGAAAAGTTTGTAGACTTTTCGCTTCAGCTTGATGTTTTCGAGTATGTGAGAGGGGATTTGTTGGTATCCTGGGCGTATTCTTTTTTCAGGTGCTGCTTCTTCTGTTGCTTGTTTTATTGCAGAGGTCAGTTTATCGTTGTATTCTTCGAGTTCTTCTACTGTGTTGATGTTGAGGGGAGCTGGTAGGGTGTTGGTGAGTATTTCCCTGTATTTTTGTTCGTTTATCTTGTTTAAGTCATAAATCGTCTTGATTTCCTTTCGTTTTGGAGTGGTTTTAAACAAGTCCAGGCTGAAGATGAGCGGAAGGTGGTCACTACCGATACCATCGCCGATCCACATATCGCTGCAGTGTATGCGTAGGTTGGCGCTACAGAGTATGTGGTCTGGTATGGAGCTTCCTAGGTGGTTGATGAACGTTGGCAGTTTATTCTCGAGTCGTATTATGTTTGGGTCATCGAGCAGATTGTCGAGGTCTCTTCCGTTAATGTTTGTCGCATGGTCCCCGAACGTTGTTGATCTAGCATTTAAGTCTCCTATAATTATGAACGGTCCTAGGTTTATTATGTATTGTATGAAGTCCAACGGTATTCTGTTTCTTGGCGGGACGTAGAGTGTGACTACGTTGATGGTGTTATACAATTTGGTTTGGAGCCTGATGATTACTGCTTGGACATTTTTGAAGGCGGCGGGTACGTCGACGCGAATGGCTGGGATCTGTTGGTCATGGAATATGGCTACCCCTCCGTGGTGGGATCTGCTGTTAGGGTCTGTTGATGTGTCTTCTCTGTGGCAGATATAGTCTCTTATTTGTAGGGGAAGCTGGTTTGCTCTTGTTTCCGCGATCCCGAGGATTGATATATCCTCTTGGGTTGTTAGGTGTTCCAGCATCGGTTGTTTGGCTCGGAAACCGTTCGCGTTGACGAACCCTATTTTGAGTTGTCTCTTTCTGTTTATACTGGCGAAGGTGACTTTTCTTGTTGTGGGCCCCACACTCTGTTTCCGTTTTGTTTGTTCGTGTCGAGTGATTTTGTTTTTATCAGGAAGTGTAGGTAGTTTCCTGTTTGGTTCACCTCGAATTGCCTATTGAAGTACTGCTTTGATACCTTCTGCAGTTCGTTTGTGATTTTGTTTTTCTTTTCGGGGAACACGTTTATTAGTGCTACAGTGATGGCTCTGAGGAGGTCGTCGGTTTTGATATAGGTGTCTTCTGGTTTCTCTGCTTGTTTCGCTGGCTCATCAACGCATTTTACTGTGGCTGTTGTGTTCTCGCTGGTAGGTGCCGGTGGTCTTTTGGGGCATTTTGGGTCGTATGCTGCGTGTTGCTCGCCGCAGTTGGCGCATCGCGGCTTGTCCTGCGAGGTGCATCTGCTGGAGAAATGTGCTTCGCTGCATTTACTGCAGATTGGTGTTTTGGCATTGCAGTTTGCCGTTGTATGGGAGTAGCTGGAACATTTTCCGCAGAAGGCAGGTTGAGGAGCCGGTAGCCTAGACGGTTCTACTGGGTACGTCCGGTGGAACATGCGGATGTTTTCGCTTAGGAGACGGTCTATGGTTGCCTGGTCGTGCGATATTACTCGCATCATTTTTAGTTCTTTGTTCGTGTCCCTGCTTCTTACTCGGCATACGAATTTTATGTCGAAATTTTGCTTTTCGAGTTCTTTGGTTATTTCCTCGGGCGTTATGTCATAGTCGACGTGCTGAATTACCACGCTGAAGGTTGGTGCATATGTTTTGTGTATTTCTGGTTGGTTGCTTTTGAAAGGTAGCGGTTCTATTTCCATGTTTGGTCTGCTGCTTCGTAGGTTCCTTTCTAGGATTTTCGCAATTGCTGGATTCGTGCTGTGTAGTATAGCTGTGCCATTGTTTCTTACTGACATGTTTATAATGTTAGTAGGCTCCTGGATCCCTTCTATGGCTATTGACAGCGATTTTTGGGATTCGCTTTTGTTAAGATTTTTTATAAGGAGCGAGAAACGGTGGTTTGCTGGCGTCGCCTGTTTGGGCTGTGTTTCGGGATTTGCTGTATTTTTTGTTTGTCCTGTTTGTGTGGTGTCCTTGCTTGTCGCTGAGTTTTTTCTTGATCGTCTGTTGGTGACCTGCTGCCAATTTTCGTCTGCGTCTTGGTCCACACTTTCGTTGGAGGTGTGTATTTCCGGTGACTCTGCTGGTGTTTGTATAGTTGTCCCGTCTGCTGTTTGTTCATTGGCTGGTTCGTCAGCTTGGGTTTTGTTTGGGGGGCTGTTTTTTACTGGGTTGTCATCACTAGATGTTTGTTTGTCGGTATTGCCGCTCGTCTGGGGTGTGGGTGTTGCTCTGTCTTCGGGTGCGGCAGGTGGTATCAGCTTTTGTTTTGCTTTTGCTTCGGCGGTTGTTGTGGTGCCAGATTTTTCAGCTTTTTTTGCCCGTGTCTTCGCACTGGGTTGTGTTTTCCTTGCCTTTTTCCGCTCAGTCGTCTGTGGGCCTTCGTCATCAGTTGATGTGACAGGCAGGATGTCAGTGACATTCACGACAGTGCGTATTTGGCTCGGTGGCGGCAACGTTTCGGTGTTTGTTGGGCGTGTTTGACTCGGCGGCGGCATTAGTTCGGATCCGTCATTGGGCATGATGATGATCTCAGAGTGGTGTGTTGTATTCAGTGTAGAGTGGTTTGACATGGTCTGTTTCTGTAGTGACGTAGTGAGATGTGTATGTATCTGTGTGTCTTTTGGTTCGGAGTGTTCCTGACGTGTTTTCTTGGGGTATAAGCTGGTAACTGTACCCTGCTGTCTAAGCCTTTGCGCTGTAGGCGCGGGCTGGTCTGTCCGCGGACAGGGCCCTGACCTACGACAATCCCTAACTAACAGGTGTCCCTACGTTTCGGCTTTCCGAAACATCTCGCCTATCAACTATCAATGGGGAAAGAACACGACAATTTTTGGTGCTTTTTTGGAAGGTGTCCAGTTAAGAATGCATTTACACTTTCGTGTGGAGCATTCTCGCTGGTTCCTTGCTTCCGACTCGTCGAATTATTACGTGGAGGCGCGGTCCGTTTGGCGGGATTTGCGCACTGGCCGCGTGGCGGCGCTGAGGTCGCAGTGGCTAGCGGTGGCGTAGCCGACTGCCGTCAGAGCTCGCCCAGCGCTGGTGGCGGGCGGATCGGAGGCGGGAGCTGTGCCGGTCTGCGGCGTAGTCCAAGTGCGGGCGGCACGGAATGGCGTAGGGAAGCCGAAACTTCGTCCACACCAATCTGCTCCTCCCTGGCAATGGACTAGCGTGATTCGGCGCAGTTGAGCATCGCTGACCTCGTGGAAGATGGACGTACACGTAGTTACTCGCAGAGCGTCGTGCCGGCGCAGCCGGGGTGGGGGTGCTTTATGGGCTCGGGTGCGGCGGCCGGTTGCGCGCGCGCCCCATTGGTCGGCGGCCGCAACAGGGCGAGCTGGTAAAGGTGCGGCGGCGGCTGGCGGCGGGTGCCACTGTGTGGGGAGACGCTGACTAGAGCGGAGCGCTTGCTACTGGTGTTGCTGCTGCCGTACGTTGGTTCGAGATGCCGCCCAAGACTAGCGGGAAGGCCGCCAAGAAGGCTGGCAAGGCGCAGAAGAACATTTCGAAGGGCGACAAGAAGAAGAAGCGCAAGAGGAAGGAGAGCTATGCCATCTACATCTACAAGGTGCTGAAGCAGGTGCACCCTGACACGGGCATCTCGTCGAAGGCGATGAGCATCATGAACAGCTTCGTGAACGACATTTTCGAGCGCATTGCGGCCGAGGCTTCTCGCCTGGCGCACTACAACAAGCGCTCGACCATCACGTCCCGCGAGATCCAGACCGCTGTGCGGCTGTTGCTGCCTGGCGAGCTGGCCAAGCACGCCGTGAGCGAGGGCACGAAGGCGGTGACCAAGTACACGAGCTCCAAGTAAGGAGGTGGCTCTGGAATGGAAGGAAGGATGGAGAAGGCTCCTCCGTTGCGAGAGCGGCAAAACGGCCCTTTTCAGGGCCACCAACTTGCCATTTGCGGGAAGGGCGGAATTGTTGTTGTTGTTGTTTGTGTGGACGGCTGTGATGTGATGTATGTGTGCATTGTGATTGTGGGTGGGGGGGGCGCGTCAAAGCGTGTTGCGGGGTACGGCCACGAGGTTGGTCGCCGTGGCGTGGAATGGTGGCACGCCTCGTTGGAGTGGTTTTGACCCATTGGTGTTGGTGTGTGTGTGTGTGTGTGTGTTACCTGTCTGCGAGGGGGGACAGTGCGATCGGCGACTTTTGTGTCACCGTAACGACGGCCGTTTGCGGGTTTGTTTTTTGCACATCATACATGGCGAGGGTGAAATGTGAAATGTTTTTGTTTGGTTTTTTTTTTGTTTTTTTTTTGCCGCCCACTATTCCCTTTGCTGTACGCCGAGTTTGACAATGGTGCGACGTAACTGCAGCGTGGAGGTGTGTGAGTGACGTTGAAGTGAACGTGCCATTAAGACGCATTGTTGTTGTATTGTACTGTACGTGTACGGCGACACGCACGATGATGTACCATTCGACTCTGATTTTTGATAGCCGTGTTTGACTGATTGCGTACGACGCACGCACACCGATGTCGTCATTCAAGATGCACGCGTGTCCAGTGCAGTACAGTAAGCGCGACGCTAGACGACGACGACGGCGGCGGCGGTCGTTTGTTTGGCGAATGTCTGTACACGTGTTTGTCTGTGTCCATCCGGTATGTATTTGTTTGTTTGTTTGAAAGTGTTTTGTGTGTCGGTGACGTGGTCCGATCCGTCGCCCCCTGAGTAACTGTCGATCGGCGCGATAGACCGGCGTCACGCAACTGAACCGAAGTCGTGGGCACACCCGTCATACTGTTGTACACCGTCGCGCTGAGAACGGTAACGAAAGGTTGACTTTGATCGGTCGAATGTCTGGGCAGAACGTGAGGAATGAGGCAAGAGTGCAAGGAGGAAAGGACAGAGGGGGGGCAAAAGAGAGAGAGGAAGGGAAAAAGGGGAGAAACGCATTCGTAGAGCAACGGAACGTTCCCGTGTCGGAGGCGTATTGGAGCCGCACTGAAATGCGTTTAACGGCGGCGCGGCTGCAAGTGTCTGCCGTGGTGAACGTTACCTTTGACGGCTGCATTGGGCTTTGCCTTTGCTTTCGCTTTTCGCTTTCCCGGATGTACGTAACGTTTGTTGATATGGTTCTGAGGAAGAGTGTATGACAGTGCCGTGCCGTCCATGTTCGTGTGCCCTCCCATTGTGTGTATGCTATTGTCTGTGTACTTGAATGATGTATGTAGGTGTTAGTGGACATGTTTTACCAGTGGGGGGAAATGGATGTCACGGTGGAGATGACGCACCCTCCGTACAGAAAGGTGTCGAGAAAGTGAGTGTGTGTGTGTGTGTGTGTGTGTGTGTGTGTGGTGTGTGTGTGTGTGTGTGTGTGTGTGCGCGTCCGTGAATTGGCAGTGTTTGGAGGTGGGCGTGCCCTGCATGTGGCCCGGAAGGCTGTTCGTTTGGCGGTAGTGTTGTGTGGACAGGGGAGGGGCATGCGTAACGCTGCTGGCATGGCATTTCGGGAGATGGGAGGGGGCAAACGAGGAAACGAGGAGCGGCGGCCAAAGACGGGACGGGGAGGGGCGCGGTGTGGGTGGCTTGCGCCTGTGCTCGGCGTTGTGGTTTGTGCAAAAGAGGAGGAGAAAAACAATGAGTTGCCAGGGAGGGGAGCGGTGTTGTGTTGTGGTTGTCGTGGTGTAGCCGCAGACGCGGCTGTCAGTGAACGTGGCGAGACGGACGGATGCGCGGAGGGGCGGGGGCGGCGCATTTCGCCGGTGCCGTGCCGTGCCATGCCTGAAAGCCGCGTGGTCGCTGTGTTGTTGGTGGCGTGGGGGCGAGGAGAGTACCGTACGGGTGTGCTTGTGCGCCGGAAATGGCACACTGCGCCTGCTCGTCTTGGAGGCTGATGGCTGTGGTGTGGAAATGGGGCGCGGTGATGTTGAAGCAGTTGAAGAACAGAAAAGAAACCAAGAAGAAAACGGAAGGCGTGATGCGGCGGTGGTGGTGAGAGCGGGAAAAACAAAACAAAACAAAAGAACGAAAAAAAAACAACAAGAAACAAAAAAGAAAACAAAAAGTCTATCAATATTAAAATGTAAATGGAAATGGAAATGGACCCAGGTATAACCTCCCTGCACAAATAGCAGAGAGTCCGATGGTAATAAAAATGTGCCAGAATGTTAACGTCCCTACAAAACAAACCCAACGATAATATTAATGAAAGAATGAACCGTATGTAACATTGCAACAGACACAATGAAACCTGATAAATTGTATAAGGGCAGCAGCGTTGACCTTTGGCCCTGTATTCAGAATAAAAAGAGCCAAAGATCGTTACCCCAATGAAAAAAAAAGACACTGAAACACGTATGTAACATAGCAGCGATGGCGAGACATTGTAGCATCTGTGACCAGAGAGTTTGCGCTGGACTGCGCGAGTGTTGCGAGCGGTTCTCAGTCAGTCAGTCAGTCAGTCAGTCAGTCGTTGCGAGTCTGTAGCTCTGTGTAGTTGAGGGCTGTACTCTGTCAGTAGTCGTCGCGTGCAGTACGCTAATAGTCGTCATGCAGAGCGGTCGGTCAGTAGTAGGAGCCGAGTGCGGTTGTGTGATGTAGGCGGTCGGCAACACTGGTCAAGATGGTGAATAAGGTATACTGCTGTTAATTAATATAATCATTAGATAGTGAAAAATTTCATTTATTGTAATTATTCTCCAACAAGTTCCCCAATAATAATGTTTATTTCAAAAGCATTTTTCAAACATTTAATGTTTTATTGAACTAAAGAGTTCGTTGCACTTCACATTTCATTCCACTTCTTTGAAGAAAAATTTCACTAAAATCACAAAAAAAGAGAATATTATTATTTGCAATGCAGTTCCTCCAAGCGCTGCGCAACAACAAGAGCAGAAATGTGACATCCATTTATTCGGAGGTAAGACTTTAATTCTGATTGTTTTGCACAGGGCCAAAGACCGATATTTCGGTTTAATTGAAGTTTCTTGTCACTGAACGGACTTTAAATGTTGTGAAGAATTTATATTTGAGTCAGATTGCGAATTTCACATTTTTGTTGCCATTTTCAATACCTCTCATTGTGGGCGAGGTTACAATTAGCGCAATGTCCATTAGCATCCGAAAATAACATTGTCCATTATTTGAAAGTTTGCGGGGAGGTTACAACACACACAAAAAAAACAAAAAAAAAAAAAAAATTGCATTTATATCCGCTCCTCAATTGTAGATACCCCTTACACAGCTGTGTGCAATGAATGAGTGCTGGCTGGTAATTAATTGCACTCCTTGGAGGGAAATGCCATAGGAAGTGGTCTTTAAAAAGTGAATGTTTTTCGTTAAAAGACAAAAGGTACTTTAGAAAAAAGTAATAGTGGGGCGTTTGTTGTTGAACAAAGTAAGTACAATGAACATACGTTATCAGATTTGCGCAATGCAGCTTCACACTACCTTTTGATTATAACACAATATACTATACATCGTCCCGAACCGTGACCAGAGTCGCGAGACGAGCAGAGCACGCCGCCGACGCCCGCTCAGTACAACCGTCCACCCGCTACTACTGTCGACCGACTACTACCTCTCCCGACTCGCGCTACAATATATATAACAACTGTTCCCGGCGACCCGGTGCGTGCCACTACTGTCGTCTGGCGCGGTCCAAGCGCCGACTAGCAACGATAAATAACTCTCTGGTCAGACAGAGATGCTGTCATGCCTCGCCATCGCTCTGGTAATGGAACACGCAGTGGCGGAGCCAAAGACTGTGTTGTCGAGGTCGAGTGCGAGCGGGAAGAGAGGCAGCGTCGGCACGGAGATGCAAGCGAGCGCGAGACGCACGGGTGCTGCGGCGTGGCGCGTTTGCGGTCGGCGCCTTTGGTGGCAACGGCCGGGACAAGCAGCGGTGTATGGTGTGGTGCGGGGCGGACAGGGGCGGCGGTGGACGGGGAGGAGGAGGCGGCGCGACGACGGCATGGGGGCGAAAACGGGTTCGGGGGACGGCGGATGTTGAGAGGCGTCACGCGCGGACAGGACACAGACACAGACACAGAGACACACAGATTGGAAAGGGAGGGTGCGCGGTAGTAGTTGGGAATGTGCGTACCGTGCGGGATGGGAGTGGGCGAGGAACACGGTCGTGGCCCCCTGTTTTGGGTGCGTGTGATGACGTCGGTGTGTTGTGGGAAGGGAAGGTGCTGTGGCGGCGGCGCGTAATGGGCGTAGGCCGAAAAGAGAAAGGAACGTGGGCAGTGTGTTGGCAAGCGTCGGTTCGACTGCGACGTTGATGGGCAGGGCAGGGCAAGGTTAATGGTGGTAGGAGTAGGCGTGTGGGCGCAAAAAAATCTGCCGCTGCAGGCGGTGCCGTAACCGCCATGGCGGGAAGGAGAGAGGGCCAAAGAAAGAAAGAAAGAAAGACAGAAGGAAAAAAAAAAAAGGAGGGGGGGGGCGAAAGTGGAGAGGCGGTGGTGTGAGAAGGGCGGGGGCGGAAGGAAGGCAGGAAGGACAAGAGGCGAGGCGACGGCTTGCTTTGTGTATCGGTCGGTCTCTGGCTATGCTTCGTTTTCTGCAGCAGGGTCGGTGCGCGGCGTGGCTCGCGGCAGTGGGAACGCCTGGCGGCTGGACGGCCAGCAATGCGGTTGGATGGGCGGCCACAGCACCGCACCTGTGCCCGAGGAGGAGACGCTGGCGGCGGGCCCTGAGGTGAGGCCGGCTCGGCTGGGGCTGTGGATGTGGATGTGTAGGTGTGCGCCGCTGCTGCAACAACGAGTAAAACGCGAGAAGAAGGGATGGCGGTAGAGAGGAGAGGAAAAAAAAAAAAAAAATAAAAGGTCGTGTTGTGTTGATGCGCAGGCAGACGCGTACAGAGAGACGAGCCCGGTCTGCAGCAGGGTGTGGCCGTGCCGAGTGCAGAGCAGCGGCGGCTCGGTTCGGTTCGGCCCGGCCCGGCGGGCCGCGCTGTTTCGCGGACGTGAGCGCCCCCTGGCGGGTGGCCGGAGGCGGCGCGGCGTGTTGGACGTGTGGCTGGTGGCAGTGCACAATTTGCGAGTGGCTGGCGGTGTGGTGTGGCGGTTGGCGCGTCGGGCGGCGGAGAGGTATGTGTTGCGGGCGCCCTTTGCTGCGCTGCGTCGTTGCGTGTGCCGTACAGGGCGGGCGCTTGTCGACTGTGTGGGCGGTGTGGCGAATTGGCGTGAAACGGCTGCCGAGAGGTGTGTGGTAGCGAGCCGGTCGGTGTCAGTGCGAAGGGGAATGTGCGTGCGTTTGGCGGTTTCGGTGTGCTTTTTGCGGCGTGAGAGTGGGAATTAGTGGGGCCGGCTGTTGTGTTGGTTCCTTGTGTCTTGTGTCGCGTAGCTTGATGGCAACGTGGAAGGACGCCGGTTTCGTTTCGAGCCTTGCGTGTGGTTGTCGACGTTGACTGGTTGGCGTGTGCCGATGCACGTGCATGTGTGGGTCGCGAGTGCGTGTTTGGCTGGCTGTGTGTGTGTGTGTGTGTGTTTTGGGGGGGAAGGGGGAGGCGGTGGTGAAAGTGCAGTCGTTGCCACGGGCGTCGTCGGGTGGGGCTGGGGCTGTGCGCCGTGGCGGAAAGGTGGTAGGTTGCGGGAAGCGAGCCCGTCGTTGACGGTGTCGCGTGAGGTGTGAATCGAGTGGGGCGCGGGGCGCGAGACAGGAGCAGCGTGCCGCTGCGTCGTGGTCGTCAGCAGAGGCTGTGCGTGTGCTTGTCCTTTTTGTGGGCGGTTCGTGCGAGGCGTTTTTGTTTTGTGTTGCCCTAGTTGTTAGTTTATTTTGTTTGTGTTTGTTATTTGTGAGACGACGACTGGTTGGTGGCGTGCGCGCGAAGTGGCGGTGTGCGCTTCCCGTGTCGTTTGTGTTGTTTTGTTTTTGTGTGTGTTTTTTTTTTTTTTTTTTTTGCACTGGGCCCCGGGGGGTGGGTGGGTGCGTGTGTGTCGATTGCCGGCTGGCGAAAGGTGCGCCATCGGCGGGGTGGGTCGCCGGCACAAGTAGAGGCGGCGGCGTTGTTGCTGTTGTTGTGTGGTGTTTGTTTTGTTCGGCTGTGTCGGCGAGCTGTGTTGCGGTGCGTGTGAATGGTGCTGGCGTTGGGGCTGCGACTGCGACGGCGGCGAGCCGCGGGCGCGCATGATAGTGATGTTGTGAACAGCGGCTGTGTACGGTAGTGGTGTTGTTGTAGCACGACGTGCATCCGGGCCGGCGCGGAAAGCGCAGTTGCGGGCGGTTGCCCTTCGGTGCCAGCCATGTCGCGTGAGCGGCGGGTTGCTCTGGTGTCGACACGTGGTGCTCTGGGTTGTTGTGTGGTGCCCTTTGGCCGGTGGGGGTGGTTCGCGTGTGTCTCGTTCGCGCTCGGTATCTGGTCGTGGTCGTGCTGCTCCCCCGTCTGTCGGCGGTTTTCGACGTCGTCTGTACGTTTTTGTTCGTTTGCGGCGTGCCTGCCGACGTCGTCCCGTCGCGACCTTTCAACCGAAAGTGTGGCGCCCGAAGGTGAACGAACGTAACCCTGACCTCGGCGCTTTACGCTGAGCCGAGCGAACCGAACCTAACCTGTGGTGTGGCGAGGTGAGCTCAGCCTGTGAGCCCCTAACGTCTACGTACGGTAAGCTGTCCGGCTCACGCCTCACGTTTGAACGCTTTTTTAACCTACGTTTGACGCTTCTTAAACCTAGCACTGACCCCTTAACCTAACGTGTAACCTAACCTAACCTAACCTAACCTAACCTAGCCTCTGACGCCTGACGTGTTTGAATGCTTAACCTAAGTTTGACGCTTAACCTAACCCAAGTCCCCTTAACCTAACCCACGTCCACCTAACCTAACCTAGACGTGTAAACGTAATGTGTAACGCGTAACGTGTAAGGTCGGCTGGCGTGTGTGCTGACGGCAGATTGGGTTGGTCTGTCGATTCGGATTGCGGTTTGCCTCGGTCGAGGGGTTGGGTCGGAAGCGGCGAGGGGCGGCGGCGCCTGTTGCGCAGGCGGCGGCGCCTGTTGCGGCGGGCAATTGTTGAGAAACGGCTGTGAATGTTGGCGGGCGAGAGGAGGAGGACGGCGCGCGATGTGGCCCGACGGCTGCGGGCCGATCGGGAAACGGCGGGAGGGCGACGGAAGGCGATGGGGCGGCGGAGGCGCGTTTGCACGGCCGTCATCGCCGCACGCCTCGGCTTGTGTGGCTGTGGCGCCGGCCGCGCTGGCCGGGCTGCCGCGGCGACGGTGTGGGAGTTTTGCCGAAGGTTTGGCCATTGTGGCGGGTCGTCGGCTGGGGCTGTGGGGGCGGCATTTGGGCGGGGGCGGCGATTCTCGGCGGGCCGACCCAGGCTGTAGCGCGCGGTAGCTGCAGTTTGGCCGTGGTTTGCGGCGCTGCCGTGGCGACTGGTTGGCGACTGTGGTGTGGCTGTGTGTAGCCCCATCCTCGGTGGTTTGAAAGGCGCGGGCGGTTGTGGCGCAGGTTTGGGGCTGCTCCGCACAGGCTGTCGGACGTTGGGCGGTAGCAAGCGCGGGAGGCGCGGCGCGGCGGCGCGCAGAGTGGCGGCCGCTCTCTCGGCCGTCCGCGCCCGCCCGCGACACTGGCTGGGCCCTTGTGATTCTCTGCTCTGCTGTGCTGTGCTTGCGTGCCTGCCGTCCCGCTCGCTCTCGCTCTCGCTCTCGCTGTGTGTTACGCGCGTCGTCGAAATGGCAGATCAGGCGGCTACGAACGAGACTGCTGCGGCACCCGCCGCCACCGGCACTACGAAGAAGGCCAAGTCTGCGTCGTCTGCGAAGAAGCCGCGCGCCAAGCCTGCGCACCCGCGCACCTCTGAGATGGTGACGGCCGCCATCAAGAGTCTGAAGGAGCGCGGCGGGTCGTCGCTGCAGGCGATCAAGAAGTACATAGCCGCGCACTACAAGCTGGACGCGGAGAAGCTGGCGCCGTTTATCAAGAAGTACCTCAAGTCGGCCGTCGTGGCGGGCGAGCTGGTGCAGACGAAGGGGAAGGGCGCGTCCGGCTCGTTCAAGCTTGCCGGCGCCGGCGGCGGGGGGGCGGCCGAGGGCGGCAAGGCTCGTGCTGGCGGTGCCAAGAAGAAGCGCGCCGCTCCGGCCAGCAAGGAGAAGAAGGGCGCCCGTGCGGCCGGCGCAAAGAAGGCTGGTGGCGTGAAGGCGGCGACCGGTCGGAAGGCGGGCGCCGCCAAGAAGGCGTCTGCGGCGTCGGCCGCTCCCGCGGGTGCGAAGAAGGCGGCTGCGGCCAAGCCGGCCAAGGCCAAGTCGCCGTCGAAGGCGAAGAAGGCCGCCAAGGTTCCGACGAAGAAGCCGAAGGCGCCGCGCCCGAAGAAGGCGACGACGCCGTCTAAGGCGAAGGCTTCGCCCAAGAAGAAGAAGTAGAAAGAGATGGGAAAGGAAGGGTTTGGCGCTTGACTCCGTCGTCCCCACCCCCCGTCGTCGTCTAGTGGCGCGCAAGAGACGCGCGGCCCAAAACGGCCCTTCTCAGGGCCATCAAAGCACGTCGGGGAAGGTTTTGATTGTCGTGTTGCGTTTGGTGTGGGGTGTCTGTCTGGCGTTTCTGTATGCCCGTGGGGATGCTGTTTGCGTGCCGTGGTGGTTGGATTGCGGGGGTCGGTGGCGGGTGTGGGCGGCGGTAGCGGTAAGCGGTGTTGTTGTTGTTGTTGTTGTTGTTGTTGTTGTTGTCGTGGTTGATTGTCGCCGTGTTTGTGGCGGCGGCCGACGGTTGGTTTTCTGTCACGTTGTTTTGTTTGAATACGTTGGTTGGCTTGCCTGCGTTCGTTCTTCTCGGATGTCTGTCTTGTCGAGTCGTGTCTGGTCTTTGTTTTGTTCCTTTGTGTGTGTGTGTGTTATGTTTTGCAAGGGGGGGCACGTTGAGATGTGGGAAGGAGTCGGCGGGGGATTTCGGTGGCGTGTAGAGCGAGCGAGCGCGCCTGCCTGGCCGTTGGCCGTCGGAGTGGAGTGCGGGTTTTTTTTGATTTCGAAAAACGAAAGCGGCGGCCGGCCAGCCACCCGTGCGGTGTGACGTCGGCCGTTGGGTATTGTGCGCTTTGAGCGCCGGGGAGGGATGATGTGTGATTGTTGCGCGCTGCTAGCAGGCAGGCAGAGTGAGCGGGTGTGGCGGACGGACGGGAAGTGGTGGTTTTTGTTTTTTTTGGGGTTGCGGGGCGAGAGGCAGGCGACCGACAAAGTTTGCTCGCGACGGAGAGATGTTAGTGGCCCTGAAAAGGGCCGTTTTTGTTTGTGCGGTGCGGTGCCGCGGCGCGGTTTAGGCGCGCTCGCCGCGGATGCGGCGAGCGAGCTGGATGTCCTTGGGCATGATGGTGACGCGCTTGGCGTGGATTGCGCACAGGTTGGTGTCTTCGAAGAGGCCGACGAGGTAGGCCTCGCTGGCCTCCTGCAGGGCCATGACTGCGGAGCTCTGGAAGCGCAGGTCGGTCTTGAAGTCCTGGGCGATCTCGCGCACTAGGCGCTGGAATGGCAGCTTGCGGATGAGCAGCTCTGTGCTCTTCTGGTAGCGCCTGATTTCTCGCAGGGCGACGGTGCCCGGCCTGTAGCGGTGGGGCTTCTTGACGCCTCCGGTGGCGGGCGCGCTCTTCCTCGCCGCCTTGGTGGCGAGCTGTTTGCGCGGCGCCTTTCCGCCGGTGGACTTGCGGGCCGTTTGCTTTGTGCGGGCCATAGCGGTAGCGGAGCGGCGTGCGTGGAGGTTAGGTGCGGCGCGGCGTCCGGTGCTGCCTTGACAACGGGCCCGCGCGCCTCCGTGCTGCGCTTATATGCCCTCGGTTGCGCGTGGTGGGGGGAGGGCGGGCCAGAGTCTATATAGGGGGGCGGCGGGCGCGCTGGGCGCAGACTCCGGCGTACCGCAGGGATCGGTACTAGGCCCCATACTCTACTCGCTCTTCACCGCCGACGCTCCGCGAGTGAACGGAGTAGAGTTGGCCCTTTATGCGGACGACACTGCTCTGTTCACCCGGAGCATGAACGCGCATACCATGGGGCGTCGCCTCCAGCAAGGATGTGAAGCGCTTGGTGCTTGGGCCACCATGTGGCGCCTTAAATTTAACGCTGGCAAGAGCCAGGCGGTGGCGTTCACGAAGCGCAGAGTGCCGCCAAACCTAGAAGCCCTACACATCGCGGGAGGCCCCATCCCGTGGTCAAAAACAGCTACCTACCTCGGAGTGAGACTAGACCAGCGGCTCACCTGGGCCCCACACATCCAGTGGATCCGAGACAAGGCGATAGGGCGACTTCGTGCACTCTATCCCTTGTTAAACCCGGAGTCCACATTGCCCTCCCGTCACGGCATCATGCTGTATCTGACACTGGTACGTCCAGTGCTAGAGTACGCGGCCGTGGTGTGGGGCAATGCCGCCGACTCCTCGATACGATCGCTACAATGCGTGCAAAACAAGGCGCTGAAGCTTGCGCTGGGCCTTCCCAGGTTCTACCCAACCACCTTTCTCCATGAAGACACGGGCATCCTGACGTTGCGGGACCGATTCCGAGTCCTAGCACGCCAGTTTTACCAAAAAGCGGGTCAATCCCGCAATCGGCTCATTCGGGGCTTGGGCCAGCAGCAACACCATCGACCAACTACCCGTTGGCCGGACCTGTTGCGGGAATAACCCTTCCCCCAACAACACCAGGACCCACGAGATAAACACCGAGAGGACCCCAACAACAGTTAGGAAGTCTTTTCAAAAACATCTCTTTCAGGTCCTGCAGGAACAGCACACAAGTGCTTACCCTGCACACACACGTGCCTCAGGTAGGCACATGAGTAACGGAGTCGCTGGGCGCAGACCGTAGCCGACTCGCGAGCCGCTGCAGCTGCTGTTTGTGCACGTTTTGCTTTGCCCGAGGAAGGAAGGATGACAGGCCGCGGCAAGGGAGGAAAGGGGCTCGGCAAGGGTGGCGCCAAGCGGCACCGCAAGGTGTTGCGCGACAACATCCAGGGCATCACGAAGCCCGCCATCCGCCGCCTGGCTCGCAGGGGCGGCGTGAAGCGCATCTCTGGTCTGATCTACGAGGAGACCCGCGGGGTGCTGAAGGTGTTCCTGGAGAACGTGATCCGCGACGCGGTGACGTACACTGAGCACGCCAAGCGCAAGACTGTGACGGCCATGGACGTGGTGTACGCCCTGAAGAGGCAGGGGCGCACCCTGTACGGTTTCGGCGGTTAGGCTGCGTCGCAGCGGGCGCTGGCCTTCCCGCGGCCGTGCTTGTGGGTGGGAGAGACTAGAAAACGGCCCTTTTCAGGGCCACCACACTGTTCGGAAGTTGAAAAGTGCGAAAGAGTCTGTGTTGTTGCTGCGTGTGTGCGCTGTGTTGTTTGTTTGTTTGTTTGTTTCTTTCTCTCTTTCTTTCTTTGTTTCTTTCTTTCCGTTTGAGCGACGTGATGTGACTGGGAGGGGAGAAGGAAAGGAAACGTGTCATGTGGCTGGCTGTGTGTGGAGCTGCTTCGTTTGTGTGTCTTTGTATCGACCGCGACGGAGGTGGCGGGCTGTGTGTTGTTGTGCGAGAGGCGGTGATTATTTGCTTGCGTGGTTTGGCTCTGTGTGTTTGCGGCGGCGTTGGGGTTTCCGAGGCAAGGCGTGTGGGCATAGGCGGCCGGATCAGCTGTTTCGTTCGTGTCGACGGCCGTTGCGCGCGGGAGTGGAGGGCGGTGTGTCGACACGCCTCCCTTTAACAATGGTCATTATTGCTGCCGTTGTCGTTTGGAAGGCGACTGCGACCGTGCAAAATGTGTGCGTGTGTGTGTGTGTGTGTGTGTGTGTGTGTGTGTGTGTTGGGCCACACGGGCTGTGTGGACGACAAGATGGCGGACGTGCGCCGGCGGCGGCTGTGCTGTGAAAGTGCAAAGTTAAAACAAAACAAGGTGCGGCGAGGACGACTGAAATTTTGCTTTGGACGTAGGTTTGTGTGGTGGCCCTGAAAAGGGCCGATTGTTGTGGGCCGAGCCGAGCCGGCAAAGCGCGTTGCGTGCAGGGGAGCACGCGGCGCTGCGATTGCCTGGCCTCCTTTAGGCCTTCTTCTCGGTCTTCTTTGGCAGCAGGACGGCCTGGATGTTGGGCAGGACACCACCCTGTGCGATGGTGACGCCCGACAGGAGCTTGTTGAGCTCCTCGTCGTTGCGGATGGCAAGCTGCAGGTGGCGCGGGATGATGCGCGTCTTCTTGTTGTCGCGGGCCGCGTTTCCGGCCAGCTCGAGCACCTCAGCCGCGAGGTACTCCATGACGGCGGCGAGGTAGACGGGCGCCCCGGCGCCGACGCGCTCTGCGTAGTTTCCCTTGCGCAGGAGGCGGTGGATTCTGCCGACCGGGAACTGGAGCCCAGCCCTGCTTGAGCGGGACTTTGACTTGCCCTTGACTTTGCCTCCCTTTCCGCGTCCGGACATGGCGATGGGCTAGCGACGGTGCACACGAAACGGAAACGAAAACGACCGGTGCGAGCGGCAGCGAGTCGAGCAGCGGAGTGCGTGCCGGCGCAGCCGCTCCTACTGCACTTTGATGCTTCCTCTACTTGAGGGTGGCTGCGTGTGGAGTTTGTTGTCCTAGAGACATTTACTCCAACTGGGTTGGGTGATTTTATTATTTTTTTTTTTTTTTTAATTTTTGCTTGTCTTTGTGGTAGGTCTTATTTCTGTAGTGCGTTTATTTGTATTACTTAACTGCCCTAATTGGGGGCTGATTTGGATGATGGTGAAGTGATGTGGTTGTTTGATGATTTGGATGATGGTGATATGGTGATGTTAGATGATTTAATGGGTGGTTTGTCTTACTAGTCATAAAAGATCGATTTCGGTCTTTTATGCCTGTCTCTAGTTGGGTCGTATTGTCCCAGCCTGTTGATCAGGTTGTTTGTGGACCTAGATGCTGTGTCATAGAAGGTTTCCGCCAGTTCTTGAAACCTTTCTATTAGTGGCATGACTTCTGCCGCCTCGTGTAGATCGGCCGTTGGGAACCGTGAGGGGACATGTAGCGCTCGTCTCAGCGCCCTGTTTTGAACACGCTGGAGTTTTGCAATGTGAGTTTTGGCAGCATAACCCCAGATGGGGCATGCATACTCCATGATGGGGCGGATGAGTGAACAGTACACTCTCACACCTATATTTGCTGCCAGCGAGCTTCCTGTATTGAGAACAGGATACAAGAGGCTCATTCTGGCGCTGGCTTTGAGTCTTAGGTCCTCAATGTGAGGTTTCCATGTGAGGCGTTTGTCAAGTGTCACTCCTAGGTATTTGGCCGTTTGCCTCCACGGAAGCTCCTGGCCATTTAGCCTAAGGTGGAGTGGTGGTCTTCTTTGTGGCCCGCGCTTGCCTAATCGGCGGGTTATGAGCATCGCCTGTGTTTTCTCACTATTGATGGTGATGCGCCATTTCTTTGCCCATTGTTCCGTGTCGTTTAGGACTGTCTGTAGTCGTCTGGTGACCAGATCCCTGTTGGCGTTGCGTGTGAAGAACGCTGTATCATCCGCATACTGCGCTGTGTGCACCAGGGGCGCGGTGGGCGTGTCTGCAGTGTATAGACTATACAGGACAGGCCCTAGCACCGAACCCTGGGGCACTCCAGCGCGCACGCGTCTTCTCGTCGAGAATGAAGAGTCAACCCTAACGGAGAAAGTTCTGTTCGAGAGATAGCTTTTCAGTAGTTTGACTATCGTCCCGGGGAAGCCCTGTGTGTATAGTTTGTATAGTAACCCAGTGTGCCATACGGTGTCGAAGGCTTTGGCTACGTCAAGTAGCACTATCCCACAGTAGCCTCTTCGATTGAAAGCTTCGGTTGCTGCTTCGACCACTCTCATGATTTGTTGTGGGGCTGAATGTTTCTGCCTGAAACCGAACTGGAAATTTGGTAGAATTTGCTCTCTTGATATATGTTGCTCGATGGGTATGAGCAGGAGGCGCTCGTAAATTTTACTGAGAGTGGGTAGGAGGCTTATCGGCCTGTGGTGCTGTGGGAATACTGGGTCTTTACCTGGTTTGGCTATCGCGACCACTTCCGCGTGTTTCCAGCACGCTGGAAACTCGCGGGCACGAGATATCTCGTTGAAGACGTCCGCGATGTGTGTGATTGCCAGTGGCGGGAGATGTTTTATTAGTTGGTTCGTGAGCCGGTCGTGGCCTGGGGCCTTTTTGTTGGGGAGAGACTTGATTACTTTTGCCACGTCTTCTGGGGCGAAAAGTGGTGGGTCTTCGTTTTCGTCATCTTCAGCTGCAAGGAAGACTGCAAGCTGTCGACGGACTGTGTTTTCATGGTCTCTATCCTGTGCTTCCGCCGGTTTGAACTGCTGTTCAAATGCGTCGGCGAGCGCGTTGGCCTTGTCAGCTGCGCTGTAGACCATGCCACGCTCGCCGTGCAGTGGCGGCATTCTAGCGCGTCTTTTCGTAAATTGTTTCGTCGCTTGCCATAGGCTGTTATCGTCTACTTTGAGGGCTGAGAGGCGTGCAGACCATTGCTGGTTGCGGTGCTCAGCGAGTGCGGCTTTCAGCTCTCTCTGTAGTCTGTTGAGCAGCCTCCTAGTGTTTGGGTTTCGTGTTATTTTCCACTCCTTTGCGGTCCTGTTTTTGTGCCGAATTTGCGCAAGCAGGTGCTCCGGGAGTCGTATTTGAGGAGGCGGGCCTTCCCGCTGTCGGGGTGTGGCCTCCTCAGCAGCCTGCAGGATCGTGTTAGTGAGGTCTTGAAGCGCCTGTTCTGCTGTATTTGCAGTTGGAGGCGGGGCGCGAGCAATTTCTGATGCGACGTTATCTTGGAATTGCTCCCAGTTTGTGCGTTTGTATGTCGCCTGGTGTTGTGGAAGAGCTACCCACTCTCCCACGTCGACCTCTAGTATAACAGGGTTGTGATCGGAGGACATTCGGTTGACTGTCCTCGCTGTCACGAACCCCGTTATCCTTCTTGTGAGAGCTATATCGAGGACGTCCGGCCTACCTCCGTTCTTTGGGAAGTGAGTCGGCTCCTCTGGGCCCCATATGTCGAATTGTAGATTGCGCGCGAGTCGTTGCAGTTGACGACCTGCTCTGTTAGTGTATCGCGAGTGCCAGTCTGCGTGCTTGGCGTTGAGGTCTCCTCCTACTAGGAGCTTGCCTCTAATCTGCCCTAATGCGGTTATATCTTCCTCTACTAGTAATGGGGTAGGGGGGCGATATACTGCAACGACTGTCAGGGGTCCTGTGGCTGTGGCTATTTCCACTGCCACAGTTTCTAACTGTTGGGTAGCTGGAATATAGACCTGGTGGTGGGGGATCCCTCTTTTGATGAATATGGCTACCCCGCCTCCGGCGGTTAGCCTGTCTTTTCTATAACAATTGTAATTGGGGACTGTCGCTCTTACTCCCGGTTTTAGATGGGTTTCGGCCACCATGCAGACGTCGATATTGACTTCTTTCATGAATTCGCGGAATTCCATGACTTGCCCGACGATTCCGTCGGCGTTGAATATGCTTATTGACAGGCCTTGAATATGTGGGCGTCTATCCATGTTTGGCCGTTGGTGCTACTGGGGAAATCGCTGAGGGCTGCGATTGCTTGGCTGCCACTTGGAGAGCGGCGAGGATTTGTGCGTTTTGTTGTTGTATCTCACGCATCATTTGCGTGAGGAGACTGAGAGTCTGTGTCATGAGCCCTAGCACTGGGTCTGCAGAGGAAGGCGTCGTGGTAGCTTCACTCTCTACTTGGGCGGTGTGCTGACCGTCATCTGTTTGACGGTCTGCTGCTGCCGCTTTTCGCAGACTGGGCTTTGGTGTGGGGTGCGCAGCCGGGGTGGGGGTGCTTTATGGGCTCGGGTGCGGCGGCCGGTTGCGCGCGCGCCCCATTGGTCGGCGGCCGCAACAGGGCGAGCTGGTAAAGGTGCGGCGGCGGCTGGCGGCGGGTGCCACTGTGTGGGGAGACGCTGACTAGAGCGGAGCGCTTGCTACTGGTGTTGCTGCTGCCGTACGTTGGTTCGAGATGCCGCCCAAGACTAGCGGGAAGGCCGCCAAGAAGGCTGGCAAGGCGCAGAAGAACATTTCGAAGGGCGACAAGAAGAAGAAGCGCAAGAGGAAGGAGAGCTATGCCATCTACATCTACAAGGTGCTGAAGCAGGTGCACCCTGACACGGGCATCTCGTCGAAGGCGATGAGCATCATGAACAGCTTCGTGAACGACATTTTCGAGCGCATTGCGGCCGAGGCTTCTCGCCTGGCGCACTACAACAAGCGCTCGACCATCACGTCCCGCGAGATCCAGACCGCTGTGCGGCTGTTGCTGCCTGGCGAGCTGGCCAAGCACGCCGTGAGCGAGGGCACGAAGGCGGTGACCAAGTACACGAGCTCCAAGTAAGGAGGTGGCTCTGGAATGGAAGGAAGGATGGAGAAGGCTCCTCCGTTGCGAGAGCGGCAAAACGGCCCTTTTCAGGGCCACCAACTTGCCATTTGCGGGAAGGGCGGAATTGTTGTTGTTGTTGTTTGTGTGGACGGCTGTGATGTGATGTATGTGTGCATTGTGATTGTGGGTGGGGGGGGCGCGTCAAAGCGTGTTGCGGGGTACGGCCACGAGGTTGGTCGCCGTGGCGTGGAATGGTGGCACGCCTCGTTGGAGTGGTTTTGACCCATTGGTGTTGGTGTGTGTGTGTGTGTGTGTGTGTGTGTGTGTTACCTGTCTGCGAGGGGGGACAGTGCGATCGGCGACTTTTGTGTCACCGTAACGACGGCCGTTTGCGGGTTTGTTTTTTGCACATCATACATGGCGAGGGTGAAATGTGAAATGTTTTTGTTTGGTTTTTTTTTTTGTTTTTTTTTTGCCGCCCACTATTCCCTTTGCTGTACGCCGAGTTTGACAATGGTGCGACGTAACTGCAGCGTGGAGGTGTGTGAGTGACGTTGAAGTGAACGTGCCATTAAGACGCATTGTTGTTGTATTGTACTGTACGTGTACGGCGACACGCACGATGATGTACCATTCGACTCTGATTTTTGATAGCCGTGTTTGACTGATTGCGTACGACGCACGCACACCGATGTCGTCATTCAAGATGCACGCGTGTCCAGTGCAGTACAGTAAGCGCGACGCTAGACGACGACGACGGCGGCGGCGGTCGTTTGTTTGGCGAATGTCTGTACACGTGTTTGTCTGTGTCCATCCGGTATGTATTTGTTTGTTTGTTTGAAAGTGTTTTGTGTGTCGGTGACGTGGTCCGATCCGTCGCCCCCTGAGTAACTGTCGATCGGCGCGATAGACCGGCGTCACGCAACTGAACCGAAGTCGTGGGCACACCCGTCATACTGTTGTACACCGTCGCGCTGAGAACGGTAACGAAAGGTTGACTTTGATCGGTCGAATGTTTGGGCAGAACGTGAGGAATGAGGCAAGAGTGCAAGGAGGAAAGGACAGAGGGGGGGCAAAAGAGAGAGAGGAAGGGAAAAAGGGGAGAAACGCATTCGTAGAGCAACGGAACGTTCCCGTGTCGGAGGCGTATTGGAGCCGCACTGAAATCCGTTTAACGGCGGCGCGGCTGCAAGTGTCTGCCGTGGTGAACGTTACCTTTGACGGCTGCATTGGGCTTTGCCTTTGCTTTCGCTTTTCGCTTTCCCGGATGTACGTAACGTTTGTTGATATGGTTCTGAGGAAGAGTGTATGACAGTGCCGTGCCGTCCATGTTCGTGTGCCCTCCCATTGTGTGTATGCTATTGTCTGTGTACTTGAATGATGTATGTAGGTGTTAGTGGACATGTTTTACCAGTGGGGGGAAATGGATGTCACGGTGGAGATGACGCACCCTCCGTACAGAAAGGTGTCGAGAAAGTGAGTGTGTGTGTGTGTGTGTGTGTGTGTGTGTGTGTGTGTGTGTGTGTGTGTGTGTGTGTGTGTGTGTGTGTGCGCGTCCGTGAATTGGCAGTGTTTGGAGGTGGGCGTGCCCTGCATGTGGCCCGGAAGGCTGTTCGTTTGGCGGTAGTGTTGTGTGGACAGGGGAGGGGCATGCGTAACGCTGCTGGCATGGCATTTCGGGAGATGGGAGGGGGCAAACGAGGAAACGAGGAGCGGCGGCCAAAGACGGGACGGGGAGGGGCGCGGTGTGGGTGGCTTGCGCCTGTGCTCGGCGTTGTGGTTTGTGCAAAAGAGGAGGAGAAAAACAATGAGTTGCCAGGGAGGGGAGCGGTGTTGTGTTGTGGTTGTCGTGGTGTAGCCGCAGACGCGGCTGTCAGTGAACGTGGCGAGACGGACGGATGCGCGGAGGGGCGGGGGCGGCGCATTTCGCCGGTGCCGTGCCGTGCCATGCCTGAAAGCCGCGTGGTCGCTGTGTTGTTGGTGGCGTGGGGGCGAGGAGAGTACCGTACGGGTGTGCTTGTGCGCCGGAAATGGCACACTGCGCCTGCCCGTCTTGGAGGCTGATGGCTGTGGTGTGGAAATGGGGCGCGGTGATGTTGAAGCAGTTGAAGAACAGAAAAGAAACCAAGAAGAAAACGGAAGGCGTGATGCGGCGGTGGTGGTGAGAGCGGGAAAAACAAAACAAAACAAAAGAACGAAAAAAAAACAACAAGAAACAAAAAAGAAAACAAAAAGTCTATCAATATTAAAATGTAAATGGAAATGGAAATGGACCCAGGTATAACCTCCCTGCACAAATAGCAGAGAGTCCGATGGTAATAAAAATGTGCCAGAATGTTAACGTCCCTACAAAACAAACCCAACGATAATATTAATGAAAGAATGAACCGTATGTAACATTGCAACAGACACAATGAAACCTGATAAATTGTATAAGGGCAGCAGCGTTGACCTTTGGCCCTGTATTCAGAATAAAAAGAGCCAAAGATCGTTACCCCAATGAAAAAAAAAGACACTGAAACACGTATGTAACATAGCAGCGATGGCGAGACATTGTAGCATCTGTGACCAGAGAGTTTGCGCTGGACTGCGCGAGTGTTGCGAGCGGTTCTCAGTCAGTCAGTCAGTCAGTCAGTCAGTCAGTGAGTCGTTGCGAGTCTGTAGCTCTGTGTAGTTGAGGGCTGTACTCTGTCAGTAGTCGTCGCGTGCAGTACGCTAATAGTCGTCATGCAGAGCGGTCGGTCAGTAGTAGGAGCCGAGTGCGGTTGTGTGATGTAGGCGGTCGGCAACACTGGTCAAGATGGTGAATAAGGTATACTGCTGTTAATTAATATAATCATTAGATAGTGAAAAATTTCATTTATTGTAATTATTCTCCAACAAGTTCCCCAATAATAATGTTTATTTCAAAAGCATTTTTCAAACATTTAATGTTTTATTGAACTAAAGAGTTCGTTGCACTTCACATTTCATTCCACTTCTTTGAAGAAAAATTTCACTAAAATCACAAAAAAAGAGAATATTATTATTTGCAATGCAGTTCCTCCAAGCGCTGCGCAACAACAAGAGCAGAAATGTGACATCCATTTATTCGGAGGTAAGACTTTAATTCTGATTGTTTTGCACAGGGCCAAAGACCGATATTTCGGTTTAATTGAAGTTTCTTGTCACTGAACGGACTTTAAATGTTGTGAAGAATTTATATTTGAGTCAGATTGCGAATTTCACATTTTTGTTGCCATTTTCAATACCTCTCATTGTGGGCGAGGTTACAATTAGCGCAATGTCCATTAGCATCCGAAAATAACATTGTCCATTATTTGAAAGTTTGCGGGGAGGTTACAACACACACAAAAAAAACAAAAAAAAAAAAAAATTGCATTTATATCCGCTCCTCAATTGTAGATACCCCTTACACAGCTGTGTGCAATGAATGAGTGCTGGCTGGTAATTAATTGCACTCCTTGGAGGGAAATGCCATAGGAAGTGGTCTTTAAAAAGTGAATGTTTTTCGTTAAAAGACAAAAGGTACTTTAGAAAAAAGTAATAGTGGGGCGTTTGTTGTTGAACAAAGTAAGTACAATGAACATACGTTATCAGATTTGCGCAATGCAGCTTCACACTACCTTTTGATTATAACACAATATACTATACATCGTCCCGAACCGTGACCAGAGTCGCGAGACGAGCAGAGCACGCCGCCGACGCCCGCTCAGTACAACCGTCCACCCGCTACTACTGTCGACCGACTACTACCTCTCCCGACTCGCGCTACAATATATATAACAACTGTTCCCGGCGACCCGGTGCGTGCCACTACTGTCGTCTGGCGCGGTCCAAGCGCCGACTAGCAACGATAAATAACTCTCTGGTCAGACAGAGATGCTGTCATGCCTCGCCATCGCTCTGGTAATGGAACACGCAGTGGCGGAGCCAAAGACTGTGTTGTCGAGGTCGAGTGCGAGCGGGAAGAGAGGCAGCGTCGGCACGGAGATGCAAGCGAGCGCGAGACGCACGGGTGCTGCGGCGTGGCGCGTTTGCGGTCGGCGCCTTTGGTGGCAACGGCCGGGACAAGCAGCGGTGTATGGTGTGGTGCGGGGCGGACAGGGGCGGCGGTGGACGGGGAGGAGGAGGCGGCGCGACGACGGCATGGGGGCGAAAACGGGTTCGGGGGACGGCGGATGTTGAGAGGCGTCACGCGCGGACAGGACACAGACACAGACACAGAGACACACAGATTGGAAAGGGAGGGTGCGCGGTAGTAGTTGGGAATGTGCGTACCGTGCGGGATGGGAGTGGGCGAGGAACACGGTCGTGGCCCCCTGTTTTGGGTGCGTGTGATGACGTCGGTGTGTTGTGGGAAGGGAAGGTGCTGTGGCGGCGGCGCGTAATGGGCGTAGGCCGAAAAGAGAAAGGAACGTGGGCAGTGTGTTGGCAAGCGTCGGTTCGACTGCGACGTTGATGGGCAGGGCAGGGCAAGGTTAATGGTGGTAGGAGTAGGCGTGTGGGCGCAAAAAAATCTGCCGCTGCAGGCGGTGCCGTAACCGCCATGGCGGGAAGGAGAGAGGGCCAAAGAAAGAAAGAAAGAAAGACAGAAGGAAAAAAAAAAAAAGGAGGGGGGGGGCGAAAGTGGAGAGGCGGTGGTGTGAGAAGGGCGGGGGCGGAAGGAAGGCAGGAAGGACAAGAGGCGAGGCGACGGCTTGCTTTGTGTATCGGTCGGTCTCTGGCTATGCTTCGTTTTCTGCAGCAGGGTCGGTGCGCGGCGTGGCTCGCGGCAGTGGGAACGCCTGGCGGCTGGACGGCCAGCAATGCGGTTGGATGGGCGGCCACAGCACCGCACCTGTGCCCGAGGAGGAGACGCTGGCGGCGGGCCCTGAGGTGAGGCCGGCTCGGCTGGGGCTGTGGATGTGGATGTGTAGGTGTGCGCCGCTGCTGCAACAACGAGTAAAACGCGAGAAGAAGGGATGGCGGTAGAGAGGAGAGGAAAAAAAAAAAAAAAATAAAAGGTCGTGTTGTGTTGATGCGCAGGCAGACGCGTACAGAGAGACGAGCCCGGTCTGCAGCAGGGTGTGGCCGTGCCGAGTGCAGAGCAGCGGCGGCTCGGTTCGGTTCGGCCCGGCCCGGCGGGCCGCGCTGTTGTCGCGGACGTGAGCGCCCCCTGGCGGGTGGCCGGAGGCGGCGCGGCGTGTTGGACGTGTGGCTGGTGGCAGTGCACAATTTGCGAGTGGCTGGCGGTGTGGTGTGGCGGTTGGCGCGTCGGGCGGCGGAGAGGTATGTGTTGCGGGCGCCCTTTGCTGCGCTGCGTCGTTGCGTGTGCCGTACAGGGCGGGCGCTTGTCGACTGTGTGGGCGGTGTGGCGAATTGGCGTGAAACGGCTGCCGAGAGGTGTGTGGTAGCGAGCCGGTCGGTGTCAGTGCGAAGGGGAATGTGCGTGCGTTTGGCGGTTTCGGTGTGCTTTTTGCGGCGTGAGAGTGGGAATTAGTGGGGCCGGCTGTTGTGTTGGTTCCTTGTGTCTTGTGTCGCGTAGCTTGATGGCAACGTGGAAGGACGCCGGTTTCGTTTCGAGCCTTGCGTGTGGTTGTCGACGTTGACTGGTTGGCGTGTGCCGATGCACGTGCATGTGTGGGTCGCGAGTGCGTGTTTGGCTGGCTGTGTGTGTGTGTGTGTGTGTTTTGGGGGGGAAGGGGGAGGCGGTGGTGAAAGTGCAGTCGTTGCCACGGGCGTCGTCGGGTGGGGCTGGGGCTGTGCGCCGTGGCGGAAAGGTGGTAGGTTGCGGGAAGCGAGCCCGTCGTTGACGGTGTCGCGTGAGGTGTGAATCGAGTGGGGCGCGGGGCGCGAGACAGGAGCAGCGTGCCGCTGCGTCGTGGTCGTCAGCAGAGGCTGTGCGTGTGCTTGTCCTTTTTGTGGGCGGTTCGTGCGAGGCGTTTTTGTTTTGTGTTGCCCTAGTTGTTAGTTTATTTTGTTTGTGTTTGTTATTTGTGAGACGACGACTGGTTGGTGGCGTGCGCGCGAAGTGGCGGTGTGCGCTTCCCGTGTCGTTTGTGTTGTTTTGTTTTTGTGTGTGTTTTTTTTTTTTTTTTTTTTTGCACTGGGCCCCGGGGGGTGGGTGGGTGCGTGTGTGTCGATTGCCGGCTGGCGAAAGGTGCGCCATCGGCGGGGTGGGTCGCCGGCACAAGTAGAGGCGGCGGCGTTGTTGCTGTTGTTGTGTGGTGTTTGTTTTGTTCGGCTGTGTCGGCGAGCTGTGTTGCGGTGCGTGTGAATGGTGCTGGCGTTGGGGCTGCGACTGCGACGGCGGCGAGCCGCGGGCGCGCATGATAGTGATGTTGTGAACAGCGGCTGTGTACGGTAGTGGTGTTGTTGTAGCACGACGTGCATCCGGGCCGGCGCGGAAAGCGCAGTTGCGGGCGGTTGCCCTTCGGTGCCAGCCATGTCGCGTGAGCGGCGGGTTGCTCTGGTGTCGACACGTGGTGCTCTGGGTTGTTGTGTGGTGCCCTTTGGCCGGTGGGGGTGGTTCGCGTGTGTCTCGTTCGCGCTCGGTATCTGGTCGTGGTCGTGCTGCTCCCCCGTCTGTCGGCGGTTTTCGACGTCGTCTGTACGTTTTTGTTCGTTTGCGGCGTGCCTGCCGACGTCGTCCCGTCGCGACCTTTCAACCGAAAGTGTGGCGCCCGAAGGTGAACGAACGTAACCCTGACCTCGGCGCTTTACGCTGAGCCGAGCGAACCGAACCTAACCTGTGGTGTGGCGAGGTGAGCTCAGCCTGTGAGCCCCTAACGTCTACGTACGGTAAGCTGTCCGGCTCACGCCTCACGTTTGAACGCTTTTTTAACCTACGTTTGACGCTTCTTAAACCTAGCACTGACCCCTTAACCTAACGTGTAACCTAACCTAACCTAACCTAACCTAACCTAGCCTCTGACGCCTGACGTGTTTGAATGCTTAACCTAAGTTTGACGCTTAACCTAACCCAAGTCCCCTTAACCTAACCCACGTCCACCTAACCTAACCTAGACGTGTAAACGTAATGTGTAACGCGTAACGTGTAAGGTCGGCTGGCGTGTGTGCTGACGGCAGATTGGGTTGGTCTGTCGATTCGGATTGCGGTTTGCCTCGGTCGAGGGGTTGGGTCGGAAGCGGCGAGGGGCGGCGGCGCCTGTTGCGCAGGCGGCGGCGCCTGTTGCGGCGGGCAATTGTTGAGAAACGGCTGTGAATGTTGGCGGGCGAGAGGAGGAGGACGGCGCGCGATGTGGCCCGACGGCTGCGGGCCGATCGGGAAACGGCGGGAGGGCGACGGAAGGCGATGGGGCGGCGGAGGCGCGTTTGCACGGCCGTCATCGCCGCACGCCTCGGCTTGTGTGGCTGTGGCGCCGGCCGCGCTGGCCGGGCTGCCGCGGCGACGGTGTGGGAGTTTTGCCGAAGGTTTGGCCATTGTGGCGGGTCGTCGGCTGGGGCTGTGGGGGCGGCATTTGGGCGGGGGCGGCGATTCTCGGCGGGCCGACCCAGGCTGTAGCGCGCGGTAGCTGCAGTTTGGCCGTGGTTTGCGGCGCTGCCGTGGCGACTGGTTGGCGACTGTGGTGTGGCTGTGTGTAGCCCCATCCTCGGTGGTTTGAAAGGCGCGGGCGGTTGTGGCGCAGGTTTGGGGCTGCTCCGCACAGGCTGTCGGACGTTGGGCGGTAGCAAGCGCGGGAGGCGCGGCGCGGCGGCGCGCAGAGTGGCGGCCGCTCTCTCGGCCGTCCGCGCCCGCCCGCGACACTGGCTGGGCCCTTGTGATTCTCTGCTCTGCTGTGCTGTGCTTGCGTGCCTGCCGTCCCGCTCGCTCTCGCTCTCGCTCTCGCTGTGTGTTACGCGCGTCGTCGAAATGGCAGATCAGGCGGCTACGAACGAGACTGCTGCGGCACCCGCCGCCACCGGCACTACGAAGAAGGCCAAGTCTGCGTCGTCTGCGAAGAAGCCGCGCGCCAAGCCTGCGCACCCGCGCACCTCTGAGATGGTGACGGCCGCCATCAAGAGTCTGAAGGAGCGCGGCGGGTCGTCGCTGCAGGCGATCAAGAAGTACATAGCCGCGCACTACAAGCTGGACGCGGAGAAGCTGGCGCCGTTTATCAAGAAGTACCTCAAGTCGGCCGTCGTGGCGGGCGAGCTGGTGCAGACGAAGGGGAAGGGCGCGTCCGGCTCGTTCAAGCTTGCCGGCGCCGGCGGCGGGGGGGCGGCCGAGGGCGGCAAGGCTCGTGCTGGCGGTGCCAAGAAGAAGCGCGCCGCTCCGGCCAGCAAGGAGAAGAAGGGCGCCCGTGCGGCCGGCGCAAAGAAGGCTGGTGGCGTGAAGGCGGCGACCGGTCGGAAGGCGGGCGCCGCCAAGAAGGCGTCTGCGGCGTCGGCCGCTCCCGCGGGTGCGAAGAAGGCGGCTGCGGCCAAGCCGGCCAAGGCCAAGTCGCCGTCGAAGGCGAAGAAGGCCGCCAAGGTTCCGACGAAGAAGCCGAAGGCGCCGCGCCCGAAGAAGGCGACGACGCCGTCTAAGGCGAAGGCTTCGCCCAAGAAGAAGAAGTAGAAAGAGATGGGAAAGGAAGGGTTTGGCGCTTGACTCCGTCGTCCCCACCCCCCGTCGTCGTCTAGTGGCGCGCAAGAGACGCGCGGCCCAAAACGGCCCTTCTCAGGGCCATCAAAGCACGTCGGGGAAGGTTTTGATTGTCGTGTTGCGTTTGGTGTGGGGTGTCTGTCTGGCGTTTCTGTATGCCCGTGGGGATGCTGTTTGCGTGCCGTGGTGGTTGGATTGCGGGGGTCGGTGGCGGGTGTGGGCGGCGGTAGCGGTAAGCGGTGTTGTTGTTGTTGTTGTTGTTGTTGTTGTCGTGGTTGATTGTCGCCGTGTTTGTGGCGGCGGCCGACGGTTGGTTTTCTGTCACGTTGTTTTGTTTGAATACGTTGGTTGGCTTGCCTGCGTTCGTTCTTCTCGGATGTCTGTCTTGTCGAGTCGTGTCTGGTCTTTGTTTTGTTCCTTTGTGTGTGTGTGTGTTATGTTTTGCAAGGGGGGGCACGTTGAGATGTGGGAAGGAGTCGGCGGGGGATTTCGGTGGCGTGTAGAGCGAGCGAGCGCGCCTGCCTGGCCGTTGGCCGTCGGAGTGGAGTGCGGGTTTTTTTTGATTTCGAAAAACGAAAGCGGCGGCCGGCCAGCCACCCGTGCGGTGTGACGTCGGCCGTTGGGTATTGTGCGCTTTGAGCGCCGGGGAGGGATGATGTGTGATTGTTGCGCGCTGCTAGCAGGCAGGCAGAGTGAGCGGGTGTGGCGGACGGACGGGAAGTGGTGGTTTTTGTTTTTTTTGGG
>NW_026047511.1:672500-690000 GCF_023864345.2 Schistocerca serialis cubense | reverse complement strand
GTTGTTCTGTACTGGCAAGGAGTGCCGATAACCTATTTTCTGTATTTGTCGGTGTGACGACTTTTCTTCTTCTTCTTCTTACTTGAGGGCTCTCCCTCGGTTGGGATAGTGGATACAGTGTATCCAGCTTTCTCATACTCTCCGTGGACGAGAGCGAAGATGACGTAGCGCATTTGCCACTCTGTGAAAATTGGGAAGGAATTGATCAGATCGTAATCCTCCTTGGAAAGACCAACAAGGCCTTCTGGATATTCGATTGGTTGGTGTGGAGGTGAAGGTTTAGAAAGGTTAGGAGGAACGAAGGGATAAGGGTTGTCGTGGTGGGGATATGTACCATCGCGAAGCGATGCAGCTATCTTCTGCGTCACAGCGCTTGCGCTGTACATGTCGGGAAGCGGGAGGAATGGGACTTCTTCCCACCCTTCTTCTTGCGCTTCTGCTTCTGCGTCCGTCTTGGGCAGTGTTGCCTCCCCTTCGGCAGGCACGTCGGTCTGCGTGGCCACCGTCGCAAACTTCTTCTCTCGAGGAGGAGTCGTCTGGCTGGCGGTGTCGACCGCTGTGGCGGAAGCTGCCTTGGCTGAGCGAAGCTCCTGCGTCAGCTCAGCAATCTGACGCCGAGCCTCGCCCAGTTCCGCCAGCATGGCCGCCCTCTCTTCCGCCATGGCGGATTTGAAGGCGGACATGGCTTCTTCTACGGCGTCGCTGAGGCGCCTGGTGATGGCGTCTTCTGAGCGAGTGACCACCTCTTCGCGTGTGGTGGTCACTTGCTTCTGCGTCTTCTCTGGTCCGCGCCAATTTCTCCTGTACGCGCAGGAACGGGCGTTAGCCGCGTGTGCGCCACCGCAGTTGGCGCATGTGCAGGGGGCGTCCTTCGGCTTCTTGCAGTCGCGTGTGTCGTGTGCTTGCGCACACTTCAAACACGCGACTGCTCCGCTGCAGTGCTTGGCGACGTGGCCAAGCTTTTGGCAGCGAAAGCACTGCGGTGTAGACTTCTTCTTCTTCTTCCCGGCAGGTCCTGCTAACGTGAGCAGCAACTCAGCCAAGGCAGCAGCTTTGCGTCCACTTCCGCGTCCCGACATCACGATAACCAACAGCGACAACGAACTAACGTGTACTCTCCGCGGCGTGAGCGGGAATCGCCGGCGCAGCCGGGGTGGGGGTGCTTTATGGGCTCGGGTGCGGCGGCCGGTTGCGCGCGCGCCCCATTGGTCGGCGGCCGCAACAGGGCGAGCTGGTAAAGGTGCGGCGGCGGCTGGCGGCGGGTCAGTCTCGCGCTGGCGGTCGTAGCGCTCGCTTCGCTCGCTAGCGTTGGAGACGCCCGAGGCAGTGTCTTTGTTAAGACGCGCGCAAAATTGTCGTGTTGGGGCGGCGTGCATCTGCCTTCGCGGAGCTAGCCGTTGCCGCTCTTGCCGCCGCAACTCGTGTGGCTGCCGCTGCTGCCGCAATCGCCGCCGCATCCACTGCGGCTGCCGCTGCGGCTACCGTCGCCTGTGCTGGTACTGCTGTACCGGCAACTCCAAAAAAGCAATTGTCGTTGGGTTGTCGTACCGAGACAGGCAGTAGGTTAGAATAACTCCGGAGAGCCGGAATTTAGGGACTGTTAGTGGTAGGGAACGCTGCAGAGCCAGGGCCCCTGCTGCGGCGGGACCAGCCCGCGTTCTGCCAGGCCAGATCAAAAGCTAGGGACCAGGCAGACACTCGCGTGTAGGGTCCATCTCCATGACCCCCCTTCCCCCAGACTTCATCGGAAAGGGCTGAATGAAGATCCAGCCCAACCCCAAAATGAATAGGACAAGCCACACTCCGACAGGAGCAAAACCAAGATCACCGTCATGTCCACCCAACATAGACGTCCGCCGAAAAAATGACAACGAAGTAACTCCTAAATGCATACCACAGCCTGGCCCAAGCCAGGAGCCAAGCCAAGAAAACGAACACTCACAACGGGCCTCCATACCCACAGACACTGACCCCAGCTTCGAATTCAGACTGCCAAGGGGCAGACGCTCCCCAAAAAGGCGGCCACAAATAAATCAGACTACTCCAACTGAACTCTCTTTCGAGAGTGAAAACATATATCAAGTCCTCGACCTTATCGAAGTGCTACCGGCAGCTCTGCTGACGCAGAACGAGCCAAAAGAGCCAGAGAACACTGACACACCGGAAGTGTTCCCGGCAGCTCTGCTGACGCAGAACGAGCCAAAAGAGCCACAGAACACTGACACACCGGGTAAACCATCCACATCTGAACTCAAGAACACCGAACAACAGCAACAGGCATCACAACACACACTGCAACCTCAAGCGGGGCGCAGCGCAGCCAACAACAAAGTACCACCTATCGTTGTACATCAACCATGCGACTTCCAAAAGCTAAACAAAACCCTGAAGGAAAAGGTCAAGGGGCCACTAAAAGCCATCTTCCGCGGAGACAGCGTCAAATACCACTTCGACACTGCGGAAGACTACAGGGAGGCAGAAAAATTCCTGAGACAGGAAAATCTACCCTACTACGGTCACCAGCTTGCCGACCAACGCTGTAGACGCTTTGTCATGAAAGGACTACTACCAAACACACCGGAAGACGAAGTTAAAGCAGCACTTACACAAAAAGGCCACCAGATCGTGTCCGTTTTTGAACACAAAAAGAGGGACAGAGAGACACATCAACTCATCCCCCAGGGAACTTACCAAATTGCAACGCCACAAATCAAAGACGCCGACAAACTGTATGACATACGTGGCTTGCTGGGGATGGTGGTACGTGTGGAGGCATACAGAGCGAAAAATGGTCCTGCACAGTGCCACCGATGCCAAAGACTAGACCACACCGCGAACTACTGTCAGCTACCAGCACGATGTGTACGCTGCGCCGGACTACACCACTCCAAGGACTGTCAGAAGCCACGATCAGAACCACCCACCTGCGCAAACTGCAAAGGGAGCCACCCAGCAAACTTTAAAGGGTGCGAACACTATCAAAAGAGGCTAAAGCCATTCAGACCAGCCCAAAACGCGACCCGTCAAGAATACACAAGAACCGAACTACAGTCAGACTCAGCAAGATACACCGACAGACGACAGACAGCGGCAAACGCCACCATCACAAGAGATATTCGGGTAACCGACCGCACTTACGCAAATGTAACCACACCTCCACAACAACACTTACAACACGACAAAACCGTGGCCCCAGGCACTCCAACCCGACAACAACTGGGCGCCCCACCACAACATCAACCACCAGCAGATCACAGGCCCACTGAACTGGGAACAGCACTGGCGGAGATACTGTCCACATTGCAACTTTTCAATAAACAAAACCTCGTGACAACCATCATCACTACGGCCAACAAACTCCGCACAGCAAAAGACAAAACAGCGAAGGCAGTAATACTGCTGGAAGCAGCCATAATGCTCACGGAGTAAAAATGGCGGGACACAGGAGGCAAAAACGTGACATAACCATTTGCGTCTGGAACGCAAATGGCATCAAACGCAAGAAGATCGAAACTCAAGCGTTCATAGCTGAAAAAGACATTGACATCATGCTAATTACAGAAACCCACCTGCAGCCATCAGACAACTTCCGACTCCGAAACATGACTTGTTACAGAACCGACCGACGGAACCAACGAGGTGGAGGCACAGCAATACTCATTAAGAACACAATAACTCATGACCCAGTGAGCTGCCCAGAACTGCAACAAATGGAAGTCACTCTCGCTAAAATAAACACCGACGATGGGGCGATACTAATCGGGGCCACATACCTCGCCCCCAACCGCCAGCTTCTAGAAGACGACTTACGAGCAGTACTAGATCTCCACCCCAAAATTCTCCTAGGGGGAGACCTAAATGCAAAACATCCCTTTTGGAACTCGCGGATAGTGAACCCGAAGGGAAATAAGCTGCAATCGCTGGAAGAAACGCTCCAGTTTATCGTCCAAGGGCCAGACGACCCCACACGAACACCACTCCTACCCCAACAGAGACCAGATGTCCTTGACATTATATTAACCAAGGGCCCAATAGGCAATGTAAAAATGACAGTCTGCAACAACCTGACATCCGACCATCACCCAGTACTCGTCAACATCCGTAAGATAAGACCACCATCTCAACCACAAACGAAAACCATAAACATAAATTGGGACCAATATAGAACGACATTAACAGCCTCCTCTCGACCAACCACCGACCTCACCACAGTCAACAAAGTAGATAAAGCAATACAGAAGCTAACAAAAGACATCCAAATAGCCGCCAAAAACGCCACCACAACAACAACAGTAGAAAAACAGCAAGAAAACCTTCCCCCACTACTGCAAGACCTCCGACACCTGAAAAACATGGCACGAAAGCGATGGCAACGAACACGCGACCCTAGGGACCGCACAGAAATGAATAAACTAACAAGAGAACTGCAGAAACGCCTCACAGAATGGCGCGCCGAAAGTTGGAACGACCTCATGGAAACATTCAGGCTCCAATCACAGGACGAATGGAAATTAGTCACAAACCTAAAAAGCCAGCCAACGGGGAAGAGGGCCCTATCAGGCCAACAAGGCACCGTATTCGATGCCCTGGCAAGAGCCGAATTATTAGCTGACACTTTCGAAGACCAAAACTCCCTACCCCAGTACGACGTTCGCACGAGGGAAGACCACGAAAAAGACAGAACAATGCGCCGTGAAACTGAAGCACTCAGAAACACAATTCCAGCCATACCACCAGAACTAGCCACACCCAGCGAAATACGGAGAGAAATACGAAAACGAAGCGGAAAAACAGCCCCAGGTCTCGACAGAATAACCCACATGCATCTCAAAAACCTCCCTAGAAAACCCCTTGTCCTCCTGACTAGAATAATAAACAGATGTCTACAACTGAATTACTTCCCCACAACATGGAAGAAAGCAAAATTGATAACAATTCCAAAAGCAGGAAAAAACCCCAGCCTACCAGCCAACAACAGACCCATAAGCCTCCTTCACACCATGGGGAAAATTCTAGAAAGGGTTATCCTAAACCGCATCCAAAAAGCCCTCACCGAAGACAACACCATCCGGGCAGAACAATTTGGCTTCCAAAGGAAAGTTTCTGCTGAACTCCAAGTACTCCGGTTAACCGAACATATTGCCCAAAACATGAACTACGAAAACTCAACAGCCGCCATCTTCCTTGATTGGGAAAAAGCATTCGACAAAGTATGGCATCAGAACCTCATATGGAAACTCCTCAGACAAACAACCATCCCGGCCACCTACATCAAAATTATAGACAGCTTCCTGACCGACAGACAATTCGTAGTCGAAATTGACGGAAAACACTCATCCACACGACCGCTGACTGCAGGAATACCCCAAGGATCAGTTCTCTCGCCGACCCTGTTTAACATCTACGCAAACGACATCCCACTAGAGCCAGGAGTAAATATCGCCCAGTTCGCTGACGATACAGCCTTTTTCACAAGCGGCAAGCGTCACCTCACCAATATCAAAAGGCTGCAGCGACAAGTAACCCTAGTGGAAGCATGGTGTCGACAAAATAAAATGCAACTGAACGCAGGGAAATCAGCCGCAGTTTACTTTACAAGGAAAAGACCTATCCTTGAAGAAAACCTGCGACTAAATGCACAAGAACTCCCGTGGAGGGACGAAGTAAAATATTTAGGCGTCATATTGGACAAAAAATTGCTCTACCACCGTCACATTAAGGAAAAGAAACAAAAAGCCCAAAACCTAGCAAAGGCCCTCTATCCCATTTTCAAAAGCAAAAACCTAAAGCAAGAAACCAAACGGACATTATACAAAACTGCAATCCTCCCGACGATGACGTATGGCTGCACCTCTTGGGGCACTGCAAGCAGAACAACCAGACACCAACTACAAATCGTTCAAAACAAAGTGTTGCGCTGGATCCTAGGGGCCCCACCATGGGCACGTACCAGACACCTCCACGAGATCATGGAGATGGACATGTTGGACGAAACAGTCAAGAAATTAGCAACACGGGTTCACAACAAACTAGATATAATAAGAGACAACTGTAGGCAACTAACTAACGTAGGCACCAGTAAACCCAAACATTGGCACAAGCAACGCGTGCCACGTAGTATAATTGACGAACCAGCAGACCAAGCTGACGACTAGTAGAATAGAGTAGACATAAATGATGCAAATAGTCAAATTCACCAGCCACCCCTTGTAGATTAGAACTAGCATATAGTTAGTAGTTAGATTAAAATAACAACCATCTCTCAATATAAATGCATAACTAGCAAAACCCATAGTTCATAAGGTTAGGTAGTATTAGAAATTAAATGTGTGCAAATTCACTGTGTATAAGGATAGGTAGGATTAGCATTATAAAGAACTAAGAAACTAGGACTCACATCCACAACCAAAGTACGACAACCCAACGGCAATCACCTAAGAAGCAACAAGAAATCAAGAAGACAACGAGAACCACACAACTCCCGAAGAGGAAGAACAGACCACCAACCAAGGAGGCGGATTGGCGGACACAGTCCGAAAAAATAACATTCCTGTCCCCCAAAGTCAAATAAATAGTGCCACCACAGCACAACCAACCAAACATACACAAAAATACACGGCGAATCGGCAAAGCCGATAGGCCTCTCTTCAACAAAGTGACACAACAAAAAGCAAAAAAAAAAAAAAAAAAAAAAAAAAAAACTGGCGGCGGGTGCCACTGTGTGGGGAGACGCTGACTAGAGCGGAGCGCTTGCTACTGGTGTTGCTGCTGCCGTACGTTGGTTCGAGATGCCGCCCAAGACTAGCGGGAAGGCCGCCAAGAAGGCTGGCAAGGCGCAGAAGAACATTTCGAAGGGCGACAAGAAGAAGAAGCGCAAGAGGAAGGAGAGCTATGCCATCTACATCTACAAGGTGCTGAAGCAGGTGCACCCTGACACGGGCATCTCGTCGAAGGCGATGAGCATCATGAACAGCTTCGTGAACGACATTTTCGAGCGCATTGCGGCCGAGGCTTCTCGCCTGGCGCACTACAACAAGCGCTCGACCATCACGTCCCGCGAGATCCAGACCGCTGTGCGGCTGTTGCTGCCTGGCGAGCTGGCCAAGCACGCCGTGAGCGAGGGCACGAAGGCGGTGACCAAGTACACGAGCTCCAAGTAAGGAGGTGGCTCTGGAATGGAAGGAAGGATGGAGAAGGCTCCTCCGTTGCGAGAGCGGCAAAACGGCCCTTTTCAGGGCCACCAACTTGCCATTTGCGGGAAGGGCGGAATTGTTGTTGTTGTTGTTTGTGTGGACGGCTGTGATGTGATGTATGTGTGCATTGTGATTGTGGGTGGGGGGGGCGCGTCAAAGCGTGTTGCGGGGTACGGCCACGAGGTTGGTCGCCGTGGCGTGGAATGGTGGCACGCCTCGTTGGAGTGGTTTTGACCCATTGGTGTTGGTGTGTGTGTGTGTGTGTGTGTGTGTGTGTGTTACCTGTCTGCGAGGGGGGACAGTGCGATCGGCGACTTTTGTGTCACCGTAACGACGGCCGTTTGCGGGTTTGTTTTTTGCACATCATACATGGCGAGGGTGAAATGTGAAATGTTTTTGTTTGGTTTTTTTTTTTGTTTTTTTTTTGCCGCCCACTATTCCCTTTGCTGTACGCCGAGTTTGACAATGGTGCGACGTAACTGCAGCGTGGAGGTGTGTGAGTGACGTTGAAGTGAACGTGCCATTAAGACGCATTGTTGTTGTATTGTACTGTACGTGTACGGCGACACGCACGATGATGTACCATTCGACTCTGATTTTTGATAGCCGTGTTTGACTGATTGCGTACGACGCACGCACACCGATGTCGTCATTCAAGATGCACGCGTGTCCAGTGCAGTACAGTAAGCGCGACGCTAGACGACGACGACGGCGGCGGCGGTCGTTTGTTTGGCGAATGTCTGTACACGTGTTTGTCTGTGTCCATCCGGTATGTATTTGTTTGTTTGTTTGAAAGTGTTTTGTGTGTCGGTGACGTGGTCCGATCCGTCGCCCCCTGAGTAACTGTCGATCGGCGCGATAGACCGGCGTCACGCAACTGAACCGAAGTCGTGGGCACACCCGTCATACTGTTGTACACCGTCGCGCTGAGAACGGTAACGAAAGGTTGACTTTGATCGGTCGAATGTCTGGGCAGAACGTGAGGAATGAGGCAAGAGTGCAAGGAGGAAAGGACAGAGGGGGGGCAAAAGAGAGAGAGGAAGGGAAAAAGGGGAGAAACGCATTCGTAGAGCAACGGAACGTTCCCGTGTCGGAGGCGTATTGGAGCCGCACTGAAATGCGTTTAACGGCGGCGCGGCTGCAAGTGTCTGCCGTGGTGAACGTTACCTTTGACGGCTGCATTGGGCTTTGCCTTTGCTTTCGCTTTTCGCTTTCCCGGATGTACGTAACGTTTGTTGATATGGTTCTGAGGAAGAGTGTATGACAGTGCCGTGCCGTCCATGTTCGTGTGCCCTCCCATTGTGTGTATGCTATTGTCTGTGTACTTGAATGATGTATGTAGGTGTTAGTGGACATGTTTTACCAGTGGGGGGAAATGGATGTCACGGTGGAGATGACGCACCCTCCGTACAGAAAGGTGTCGAGAAAGTGAGTGTGTGTGTGTGTGTGTGTGTGTGTGTGTGTGTGTGTGTGTGTGTGTGTGCGCGTCCGTGAATTGGCAGTGTTTGGAGGTGGGCGTGCCCTGCATGTGGCCCGGAAGGCTGTTCGTTTGGCGGTAGTGTTGTGTGGACAGGGGAGGGGCATGCGTAACGCTGCTGGCATGGCATTTCGGGAGATGGGAGGGGGCAAACGAGGAAACGAGGAGCGGCGGCCAAAGACGGGACGGGGAGGGGCGCGGTGTGGGTGGCTTGCGCCTGTGCTCGGCGTTGTGGTTTGTGCAAAAGAGGAGGAGAAAAACAATGAGTTGCCAGGGAGGGGAGCGGTGTTGTGTTGTGGTTGTCGTGGTGTAGCCGCAGACGCGGCTGTCAGTGAACGTGGCGAGACGGACGGATGCGCGGAGGGGCGGGGGCGGCGCATTTCGCCGGTGCCGTGCCGTGCCATGCCTGAAAGCCGCGTGGTCGCTGTGTTGTTGGTGGCGTGGGGGCGAGGAGAGTACCGTACGGGTGTGCTTGTGCGCCGGAAATGGCACACTGCGCCTGCCCGTCTTGGAGGCTGATGGCTGTGGTGTGGAAATGGGGCGCGGTGATGTTGAAGCAGTTGAAGAACAGAAAAGAAACCAAGAAGAAAACGGAAGGCGTGATGCGGCGGTGGTGGTGAGAGCGGGAAAAACAAAACAAAACAAAAGAACGAAAAAAAAACAACAAGAAACAAAAAAGAAAACAAAAAGTCTATCAATATTAAAATGTAAATGGAAATGGAAATGGACCCAGGTATAACCTCCCTGCACAAATAGCAGAGAGTCCGATGGTAATAAAAATGTGCCAGAATGTTAACGTCCCTACAAAACAAACCCAACGATAATATTAATGAAAGAATGAACCGTATGTAACATTGCAACAGACACAATGAAACCTGATAAATTGTATAAGGGCAGCAGCGTTGACCTTTGGCCCTGTATTCAGAATAAAAAGAGCCAAAGATCGTTACCCCAATGAAAAAAAAAGACACTGAAACACGTATGTAACATAGCAGCGATGGCGAGACATTGTAGCATCTGTGACCAGAGAGTTTGCGCTGGACTGCGCGAGTGTTGCGAGCGGTTCTCAGTCAGTCAGTCAGTCAGTCAGTCAGTCAGTGAGTCGTTGCGAGTCTGTAGCTCTGTGTAGTTGAGGGCTGTACTCTGTCAGTAGTCGTCGCGTGCAGTACGCTAATAGTCGTCATGCAGAGCGGTCGGTCAGTAGTAGGAGCCGAGTGCGGTTGTGTGATGTAGGCGGTCGGCAACACTGGTCAAGATGGTGAATAAGGTATACTGCTGTTAATTAATATAATCATTAGATAGTGAAAAATTTCATTTATTGTAATTATTCTCCAACAAGTTCCCCAATAATAATGTTTATTTCAAAAGCATTTTTCAAACATTTAATGTTTTATTGAACTAAAGAGTTCGTTGCACTTCACATTTCATTCCACTTCTTTGAAGAAAAATTTCACTAAAATCACAAAAAAAGAGAATATTATTATTTGCAATGCAGTTCCTCCAAGCGCTGCGCAACAACAAGAGCAGAAATGTGACATCCATTTATTCGGAGGTAAGACTTTAATTCTGATTGTTTTGCACAGGGCCAAAGACCGATATTTCGGTTTAATTGAAGTTTCTTGTCACTGAACGGACTTTAAATGTTGTGAAGAATTTATATTTGAGTCAGATTGCGAATTTCACATTTTTGTTGCCATTTTCAATACCTCTCATTGTGGGCGAGGTTACAATTAGCGCAATGTCCATTAGCATCCGAAAATAACATTGTCCATTATTTGAAAGTTTGCGGGGAGGTTACAACACACACAAAAAAAACAAAAAAAAAAAAAAAATTGCATTTATATCCGCTCCTCAATTGTAGATACCCCTTACACAGCTGTGTGCAATGAATGAGTGCTGGCTGGTAATTAATTGCACTCCTTGGAGGGAAATGCCATAGGAAGTGGTCTTTAAAAAGTGAATGTTTTTCGTTAAAAGACAAAAGGTACTTTAGAAAAAAGTAATAGTGGGGCGTTTGTTGTTGAACAAAGTAAGTACAATGAACATACGTTATCAGATTTGCGCAATGCAGCTTCACACTACCTTTTGATTATAACACAATATACTATACATCGTCCCGAACCGTGACCAGAGTCGCGAGACGAGCAGAGCACGCCGCCGACGCCCGCTCAGTACAACCGTCCACCCGCTACTACTGTCGACCGACTACTACCTCTCCCGACTCGCGCTACAATATATATAACAACTGTTCCCGGCGACCCGGTGCGTGCCACTACTGTCGTCTGGCGCGGTCCAAGCGCCGACTAGCAACGATAAATAACTCTCTGGTCAGACAGAGATGCTGTCATGCCTCGCCATCGCTCTGGTAATGGAACACGCAGTGGCGGAGCCAAAGACTGTGTTGTCGAGGTCGAGTGCGAGCGGGAAGAGAGGCAGCGTCGGCACGGAGATGCAAGCGAGCGCGAGACGCACGGGTGCTGCGGCGTGGCGCGTTTGCGGTCGGCGCCTTTGGTGGCAACGGCCGGGACAAGCAGCGGTGTATGGTGTGGTGCGGGGCGGACAGGGGCGGCGGTGGACGGGGAGGAGGAGGCGGCGCGACGACGGCATGGGGGCGAAAACGGGTTCGGGGGACGGCGGATGTTGAGAGGCGTCACGCGCGGACAGGACACAGACACAGACACACAGATTGGAAAGGGAGGGTGCGCGGTAGTAGTTGGGAATGTGCGTACCGTGCGGGATGGGAGTGGGCGAGGAACACGGTCGTGGCCCCCTGTTTTGGGTGCGTGTGATGACGTCGGTGTGTTGTGGGAAGGGAAGGTGCTGTGGCGGCGGCGCGTAATGGGCGTAGGCCGAAAAGAGAAAGGAACGTGGGCAGTGTGTTGGCAAGCGTCGGTTCGACTGCGACGTTGATGGGCAGGGCAGGGCAAGGTTAATGGTGGTAGGAGTAGGCGTGTGGGCGCAAAAAAATCTGCCGCTGCAGGCGGTGCCGTAACCGCCATGGCGGGAAGGAGAGAGGGCCAAAGAAAGAAAGAAAGAAAGACAGAAGGAAAAAAAAAAAAGGAGGGGGGGGGCGAAAGTGGAGAGGCGGTGGTGTGAGAAGGGCGGGGGCGGAAGGAAGGCAGGAAGGACAAGAGGCGAGGCGACGGCTTGCTTTGTGTATCGGTCGGTCTCTGGCTATGCTTCGTTTTCTGCAGCAGGGTCGGTGCGCGGCGTGGCTCGCGGCAGTGGGAACGCCTGGCGGCTGGACGGCCAGCAATGCGGTTGGATGGGCGGCCACAGCACCGCACCTGTGCCCGAGGAGGAGACGCTGGCGGCGGGCCCTGAGGTGAGGCCGGCTCGGCTGGGGCTGTGGATGTGGATGTGTAGGTGTGCGCCGCTGCTGCAACAACGAGTAAAACGCGAGAAGAAGGGATGGCGGTAGAGAGGAGAGGAAAAAAAAAAAAAAAATAAAAGGTCGTGTTGTGTTGATGCGCAGGCAGACGCGTACAGAGAGACGAGCCCGGTCTGCAGCAGGGTGTGGCCGTGCCGAGTGCAGAGCAGCGGCGGCTCGGTTCGGTTCGGCCCGGCCCGGCGGGCCGCGCTGTTGTCGCGGACGTGAGCGCCCCCTGGCGGGTGGCCGGAGGCGGCGCGGCGTGTTGGACGTGTGGCTGGTGGCAGTGCACAATTTGCGAGTGGCTGGCGGTGTGGTGTGGCGGTTGGCGCGTCGGGCGGCGGAGAGGTATGTGTTGCGGGCGCCCTTTGCTGCGCTGCGTCGTTGCGTGTGCCGTACAGGGCGGGCGCTTGTCGACTGTGTGGGCGGTGTGGCGAATTGGCGTGAAACGGCTGCCGAGAGGTGTGTGGTAGCGAGCCGGTCGGTGTCAGTGCGAAGGGGAATGTGCGTGCGTTTGGCGGTTTCGGTGTGCTTTTTGCGGCGTGAGAGTGGGAATTAGTGGGGCCGGCTGTTGTGTTGGTTCCTTGTGTCTTGTGTCGCGTAGCTTGATGGCAACGTGGAAGGACGCCGGTTTCGTTTCGAGCCTTGCGTGTGGTTGTCGACGTTGACTGGTTGGCGTGTGCCGATGCACGTGCATGTGTGGGTCGCGAGTGCGTGTTTGGCTGGCTGTGTGTGTGTGTGTGTGTGTTTTGGGGGGGAAGGGGGAGGCGGTGGTGAAAGTGCAGTCGTTGCCACGGGCGTCGTCGGGTGGGGCTGGGGCTGTGCGCCGTGGCGGAAAGGTGGTAGGTTGCGGGAAGCGAGCCCGTCGTTGACGGTGTCGCGTGAGGTGTGAATCGAGTGGGGCGCGGGGCGCGAGACAGGAGCAGCGTGCCGCTGCGTCGTGGTCGTCAGCAGAGGCTGTGCGTGTGCTTGTCCTTTTTGTGGGCGGTTCGTGCGAGGCGTTTTTGTTTTGTGTTGCCCTAGTTGTTAGTTTATTTTGTTTGTGTTTGTTATTTGTGAGACGACGACTGGTTGGTGGCGTGCGCGCGAAGTGGCGGTGTGCGCTTCCCGTGTCGTTTGTGTTGTTTTGTTTTTGTGTGTGTTTTTTTTTTTTTTTTTTTTTGCACTGGGCCCCGGGGGGTGGGTGGGTGCGTGTGTGTCGATTGCCGGCTGGCGAAAGGTGCGCCATCGGCGGGGTGGGTCGCCGGCACAAGTAGAGGCGGCGGCGTTGTTGCTGTTGTTGTGTGGTGTTTGTTTTGTTCGGCTGTGTCGGCGAGCTGTGTTGCGGTGCGTGTGAATGGTGCTGGCGTTGGGGCTGCGACTGCGACGGCGGCGAGCCGCGGGCGCGCATGATAGTGATGTTGTGAACAGCGGCTGTGTACGGTAGTGGTGTTGTTGTAGCACGACGTGCATCCGGGCCGGCGCGGAAAGCGCAGTTGCGGGCGGTTGCCCTTCGGTGCCAGCCATGTCGCGTGAGCGGCGGGTTGCTCTGGTGTCGACACGTGGTGCTCTGGGTTGTTGTGTGGTGCCCTTTGGCCGGTGGGGGTGGTTCGCGTGTGTCTCGTTCGCGCTCGGTATCTGGTCGTGGTCGTGCTGCTCCCCCGTCTGTCGGCGGTTTTCGACGTCGTCTGTACGTTTTTGTTCGTTTGCGGCGTGCCTGCCGACGTCGTCCCGTCGCGACCTTTCAACCGAAAGTGTGGCGCCCGAAGGTGAACGAACGTAACCCTGACCTCGGCGCTTTACGCTGAGCCGAGCGAACCGAACCTAACCTGTGGTGTGGCGAGGTGAGCTCAGCCTGTGAGCCCCTAACGTCTACGTACGGTAAGCTGTCCGGCTCACGCCTCACGTTTGAACGCTTTTTTAACCTACGTTTGACGCTTCTTAAACCTAGCACTGACCCCTTAACCTAACGTGTAACCTAACCTAACCTAACCTAACCTAACCTAGCCTCTGACGCCTGACGTGTTTGAATGCTTAACCTAAGTTTGACGCTTAACCTAACCCAAGTCCCCTTAACCTAACCCACGTCCACCTAACCTAACCTAGACGTGTAAACGTAATGTGTAACGCGTAACGTGTAAGGTCGGCTGGCGTGTGTGCTGACGGCAGATTGGGTTGGTCTGTCGATTCGGATTGCGGTTTGCCTCGGTCGAGGGGTTGGGTCGGAAGCGGCGAGGGGCGGCGGCGCCTGTTGCGCAGGCGGCGGCGCCTGTTGCGGCGGGCAATTGTTGAGAAACGGCTGTGAATGTTGGCGGGCGAGAGGAGGAGGACGGCGCGCGATGTGGCCCGACGGCTGCGGGCCGATCGGGAAACGGCGGGAGGGCGACGGAAGGCGATGGGGCGGCGGAGGCGCGTTTGCACGGCCGTCATCGCCGCACGCCTCGGCTTGTGTGGCTGTGGCGCCGGCCGCGCTGGCCGGGCTGCCGCGGCGACGGTGTGGGAGTTTTGCCGAAGGTTTGGCCATTGTGGCGGGTCGTCGGCTGGGGCTGTGGGGGCGGCATTTGGGCGGGGGCGGCGATTCTCGGCGGGCCGACCCAGGCTGTAGCGCGCGGTAGCTGCAGTTTGGCCGTGGTTTGCGGCGCTGCCGTGGCGACTGGTTGGCGACTGTGGTGTGGCTGTGTGTAGCCCCATCCTCGGTGGTTTGAAAGGCGCGGGCGGTTGTGGCGCAGGTTTGGGGCTGCTCCGCACAGGCTGTCGGACGTTGGGCGGTAGCAAGCGCGGGAGGCGCGGCGCGGCGGCGCGCAGAGTGGCGGCCGCTCTCTCGGCCGTCCGCGCCCGCCCGCGACACTGGCTGGGCCCTTGTGATTCTCTGCTCTGCTGTGCTGTGCTTGCGTGCCTGCCGTCCCGCTCGCTCTCGCTCTCGCTCTCGCTGTGTGTTACGCGCGTCGTCGAAATGGCAGATCAGGCGGCTACGAACGAGACTGCTGCGGCACCCGCCGCCACCGGCACTACGAAGAAGGCCAAGTCTGCGTCGTCTGCGAAGAAGCCGCGCGCCAAGCCTGCGCACCCGCGCACCTCTGAGATGGTGACGGCCGCCATCAAGAGTCTGAAGGAGCGCGGCGGGTCGTCGCTGCAGGCGATCAAGAAGTACATAGCCGCGCACTACAAGCTGGACGCGGAGAAGCTGGCGCCGTTTATCAAGAAGTACCTCAAGTCGGCCGTCGTGGCGGGCGAGCTGGTGCAGACGAAGGGGAAGGGCGCGTCCGGCTCGTTCAAGCTTGCCGGCGCCGGCGGCGGGGGGGCGGCCGAGGGCGGCAAGGCTCGTGCTGGCGGTGCCAAGAAGAAGCGCGCCGCTCCGGCCAGCAAGGAGAAGAAGGGCGCCCGTGCGGCCGGCGCAAAGAAGGCTGGTGGCGTGAAGGCGGCGACCGGTCGGAAGGCGGGCGCCGCCAAGAAGGCGTCTGCGGCGTCGGCCGCTCCCGCGGGTGCGAAGAAGGCGGCTGCGGCCAAGCCGGCCAAGGCCAAGTCGCCGTCGAAGGCGAAGAAGGCCGCCAAGGTTCCGACGAAGAAGCCGAAGGCGCCGCGCCCGAAGAAGGCGACGACGCCGTCTAAGGCGAAGGCTTCGCCCAAGAAGAAGAAGTAGAAAGAGATGGGAAAGGAAGGGTTTGGCGCTTGACTCCGTCGTCCCCACCCCCCGTCGTCGTCTAGTGGCGCGCAAGAGACGCGCGGCCCAAAACGGCCCTTCTCAGGGCCATCAAAGCACGTCGGGGAAGGTTTTGATTGTCGTGTTGCGTTTGGTGTGGGGTGTCTGTCTGGCGTTTCTGTATGCCCGTGGGGATGCTGTTTGCGTGCCGTGGTGGTTGGATTGCGGGGGTCGGTGGCGGGTGTGGGCGGCGGTAGCGGTAAGCGGTGTTGTTGTTGTTGTTGTTGTTGTTGTTGTTGTCGTGGTTGATTGTCGCCGTGTTTGTGGCGGCGGCCGACGGTTGGTTTTCTGTCACGTTGTTTTGTTTGAATACGTTGGTTGGCTTGCCTGCGTTCGTTCTTCTCGGATGTCTGTCTTGTCGAGTCGTGTCTGGTCTTTGTTTTGTTCCTTTGTGTGTGTGTGTGTTATGTTTTGCAAGGGGGGGCACGTTGAGATGTGGGAAGGAGTCGGCGGGGGATTTCGGTGGCGTGTAGAGCGAGCGAGCGCGCCTGCCTGGCCGTTGGCCGTCGGAGTGGAGTGCGGGTTTTTTTTGATTTCGAAAAACGAAAGCGGCGGCCGGCCAGCCACCCGTGCGGTGTGACGTCGGCCGTTGGGTATTGTGCGCTTTGAGCGCCGGGGAGGGATGATGTGTGATTGTTGCGCGCTGCTAGCAGGCAGGCAGAGTGAGCGGGTGTGGCGGACGGACGGGAAGTGGTGGTTTTTGTTTTTTTTGGGGTTGCGGGGCGAGAGGCAGGCGACCGACAAAGTTTGCTCGCGACGGAGAGATGTTAGTGGCCCTGAAAAGGGCCGTTTTTGTTTGTGCGGTGCGGTGCCGCGGCGCGGTTTAGGCGCGCTCGCCGCGGATGCGGCGAGCGAGCTGGATGTCCTTGGGCATGATGGTGACGCGCTTGGCGTGGATTGCGCACAGGTTGGTGTCTTCGAAGAGGCCGACGAGGTAGGCCTCGCTGGCCTCCTGCAGGGCCATGACTGCGGAGCTCTGGAAGCGCAGGTCGGTCTTGAAGTCCTGGGCGATCTCGCGCACTAGGCGCTGGAATGGCAGCTTGCGGATGAGCAGCTCTGTGCTCTTCTGGTAGCGCCTGATTTCTCGCAGGGCGACGGTGCCCGGCCTGTAGCGGTGGGGCTTCTTGACGCCTCCGGTGGCGGGCGCGCTCTTCCTCGCCGCCTTGGTGGCGAGCTGTTTGCGCGGCGCCTTTCCGCCGGTGGACTTGCGGGCCGTTTGCTTTGTGCGGGCCATAGCGGTAGCGGAGCGGCGTGCGTGGAGGTTAGGTGCGGCGCGGCGTCCGGTGCTGCCTTGACAACGGGCCCGCGCGACGACGACGACGACGACGCACATGGTTGAGGGGTGAACCCTCAGCTGTGAGCGAAGTTCTAGCGCGTTTAAAGCGCTTCTCCTTCTTCATTGACGGGGTGAAAATGTGGGTGTGACATGACGGGTGGTATTTGACCTTGACTGTTGTGCTGGTTTTTTTTTTTTTTTTTTTTTTTTTTTTTTTTTTTTTTTTTTTTAAAATAAAGGAAAGATGGAAGGATAGTAAGAGAGACAGTGAGAGAAATGGAAAACGAAGGGCCGAAGTGACTGGCCGGTGGTTTAAGCTGATGGCTCCGCTACTGCTGTAGAGGCCGCGCGTGGTGTCCGTTACTGAACCTGGCGATGTTTACGGGCAATGTCTTCCATGGCTTCCATAGCTTCGCTGTCCATCTTCCGCCGACCAGACCGGAACTCTTCCTTCAGGAATACATCGATAACGTCGACTAAGGCATCCCATTGAGAGGGGGTGAAG
>NW_026047511.1:657500-667500 GCF_023864345.2 Schistocerca serialis cubense | reverse complement strand
TTGGAGGTGGGCGTGCCCTGCATGTGGCCCGGAAGGCTGTTCGTTTGGCGGTAGTGTTGTGTGGACAGGGGAGGGGCATGCGTAACGCTGCTGGCATGGCATTTCGGGAGATGGGAGGGGGCAAACGAGGAAACGAGGAGCGGCGGCCAAAGACGGGACGGGGAGGGGCGCGGTGTGGGTGGCTTGCGCCTGTGCTCGGCGTTGTGGTTTGTGCAAAAGAGGAGGAGAAAAACAATGAGTTGCCAGGGAGGGGAGCGGTGTTGTGTTGTGGTTGTCGTGGTGTAGCCGCAGACGCGGCTGTCAGTGAACGTGGCGAGACGGACGGATGCGCGGAGGGGCGGGGGCGGCGCATTTCGCCGGTGCCGTGCCGTGCCATGCCTGAAAGCCGCGTGGTCGCTGTGTTGTTGGTGGCGTGGGGGCGAGGAGAGTACCGTACGGGTGTGCTTGTGCGCCGGAAATGGCACACTGCGCCTGCCCGTCTTGGAGGCTGATGGCTGTGGTGTGGAAATGGGGCGCGGTGATGTTGAAGCAGTTGAAGAACAGAAAAGAAACCAAGAAGAAAACGGAAGGCGTGATGCGGCGGTGGTGGTGAGAGCGGGAAAAACAAAACAAAACAAAAGAACGAAAAAAAAACAACAAGAAACAAAAAAGAAAACAAAAAGTCTATCAATATTAAAATGTAAATGGAAATGGAAATGGACCCAGGTATAACCTCCCTGCACAAATAGCAGAGAGTCCGATGGTAATAAAAATGTGCCAGAATGTTAACGTCCCTACAAAACAAACCCAACGATAATATTAATGAAAGAATGAACCGTATGTAACATTGCAACAGACACAATGAAACCTGATAAATTGTATAAGGGCAGCAGCGTTGACCTTTGGCCCTGTATTCAGAATAAAAAGAGCCAAAGATCGTTACCCCAATGAAAAAAAAAGACACTGAAACACGTATGTAACATAGCAGCGATGGCGAGACATTGTAGCATCTGTGACCAGAGAGTTTGCGCTGGACTGCGCGAGTGTTGCGAGCGGTTCTCAGTCAGTCAGTCAGTCAGTCAGTCAGTCAGTGAGTCGTTGCGAGTCTGTAGCTCTGTGTAGTTGAGGGCTGTACTCTGTCAGTAGTCGTCGCGTGCAGTACGCTAATAGTCGTCATGCAGAGCGGTCGGTCAGTAGTAGGAGCCGAGTGCGGTTGTGTGATGTAGGCGGTCGGCAACACTGGTCAAGATGGTGAATAAGGTATACTGCTGTTAATTAATATAATCATTAGATAGTGAAAAATTTCATTTATTGTAATTATTCTCCAACAAGTTCCCCAATAATAATGTTTATTTCAAAAGCATTTTTCAAACATTTAATGTTTTATTGAACTAAAGAGTTCGTTGCACTTCACATTTCATTCCACTTCTTTGAAGAAAAATTTCACTAAAATCACAAAAAAAGAGAATATTATTATTTGCAATGCAGTTCCTCCAAGCGCTGCGCAACAACAAGAGCAGAAATGTGACATCCATTTATTCGGAGGTAAGACTTTAATTCTGATTGTTTTGCACAGGGCCAAAGACCGATATTTCGGTTTAATTGAAGTTTCTTGTCACTGAACGGACTTTAAATGTTGTGAAGAATTTATATTTGAGTCAGATTGCGAATTTCACATTTTTGTTGCCATTTTCAATACCTCTCATTGTGGGCGAGGTTACAATTAGCGCAATGTCCATTAGCATCCGAAAATAACATTGTCCATTATTTGAAAGTTTGCGGGGAGGTTACAACACACACAAAAAAAACAAAAAAAAAAAAAAAATTGCATTTATATCCGCTCCTCAATTGTAGATACCCCTTACACAGCTGTGTGCAATGAATGAGTGCTGGCTGGTAATTAATTGCACTCCTTGGAGGGAAATGCCATAGGAAGTGGTCTTTAAAAAGTGAATGTTTTTCGTTAAAAGACAAAAGGTACTTTAGAAAAAAGTAATAGTGGGGCGTTTGTTGTTGAACAAAGTAAGTACAATGAACATACGTTATCAGATTTGCGCAATGCAGCTTCACACTACCTTTTGATTATAACACAATATACTATACATCGTCCCGAACCGTGACCAGAGTCGCGAGACGAGCAGAGCACGCCGCCGACGCCCGCTCAGTACAACCGTCCACCCGCTACTACTGTCGACCGACTACTACCTCTCCCGACTCGCGCTACAATATATATAACAACTGTTCCCGGCGACCCGGTGCGTGCCACTACTGTCGTCTGGCGCGGTCCAAGCGCCGACTAGCAACGATAAATAACTCTCTGGTCAGACAGAGATGCTGTCATGCCTCGCCATCGCTCTGGTAATGGAACACGCAGTGGCGGAGCCAAAGACTGTGTTGTCGAGGTCGAGTGCGAGCGGGAAGAGAGGCAGCGTCGGCACGGAGATGCAAGCGAGCGCGAGACGCACGGGTGCTGCGGCGTGGCGCGTTTGCGGTCGGCGCCTTTGGTGGCAACGGCCGGGACAAGCAGCGGTGTATGGTGTGGTGCGGGGCGGACAGGGGCGGCGGTGGACGGGGAGGAGGAGGCGGCGCGACGACGGCATGGGGGCGAAAACGGGTTCGGGGGACGGCGGATGTTGAGAGGCGTCACGCGCGGACAGGACACAGACACAGACACAGAGACACACAGATTGGAAAGGGAGGGTGCGCGGTAGTAGTTGGGAATGTGCGTACCGTGCGGGATGGGAGTGGGCGAGGAACACGGTCGTGGCCCCCTGTTTTGGGTGCGTGTGATGACGTCGGTGTGTTGTGGGAAGGGAAGGTGCTGTGGCGGCGGCGCGTAATGGGCGTAGGCCGAAAAGAGAAAGGAACGTGGGCAGTGTGTTGGCAAGCGTCGGTTCGACTGCGACGTTGATGGGCAGGGCAGGGCAAGGTTAATGGTGGTAGGAGTAGGCGTGTGGGCGCAAAAAAATCTGCCGCTGCAGGCGGTGCCGTAACCGCCATGGCGGGAAGGAGAGAGGGCCAAAGAAAGAAAGAAAGAAAGACAGAAGGAAAAAAAAAAAAAGGAGGGGGGGGGCGAAAGTGGAGAGGCGGTGGTGTGAGAAGGGCGGGGGCGGAAGGAAGGCAGGAAGGACAAGAGGCGAGGCGACGGCTTGCTTTGTGTATCGGTCGGTCTCTGGCTATGCTTCGTTTTCTGCAGCAGGGTCGGTGCGCGGCGTGGCTCGCGGCAGTGGGAACGCCTGGCGGCTGGACGGCCAGCAATGCGGTTGGATGGGCGGCCACAGCACCGCACCTGTGCCCGAGGAGGAGACGCTGGCGGCGGGCCCTGAGGTGAGGCCGGCTCGGCTGGGGCTGTGGATGTGGATGTGTAGGTGTGCGCCGCTGCTGCAACAACGAGTAAAACGCGAGAAGAAGGGATGGCGGTAGAGAGGAGAGGAAAAAAAAAAAAAAAATAAAAGGTCGTGTTGTGTTGATGCGCAGGCAGACGCGTACAGAGAGACGAGCCCGGTCTGCAGCAGGGTGTGGCCGTGCCGAGTGCAGAGCAGCGGCGGCTCGGTTCGGTTCGGCCCGGCCCGGCGGGCCGCGCTGTTGTCGCGGACGTGAGCGCCCCCTGGCGGGTGGCCGGAGGCGGCGCGGCGTGTTGGACGTGTGGCTGGTGGCAGTGCACAATTTGCGAGTGGCTGGCGGTGTGGTGTGGCGGTTGGCGCGTCGGGCGGCGGAGAGGTATGTGTTGCGGGCGCCCTTTGCTGCGCTGCGTCGTTGCGTGTGCCGTACAGGGCGGGCGCTTGTCGACTGTGTGGGCGGTGTGGCGAATTGGCGTGAAACGGCTGCCGAGAGGTGTGTGGTAGCGAGCCGGTCGGTGTCAGTGCGAAGGGGAATGTGCGTGCGTTTGGCGGTTTCGGTGTGCTTTTTGCGGCGTGAGAGTGGGAATTAGTGGGGCCGGCTGTTGTGTTGGTTCCTTGTGTCTTGTGTCGCGTAGCTTGATGGCAACGTGGAAGGACGCCGGTTTCGTTTCGAGCCTTGCGTGTGGTTGTCGACGTTGACTGGTTGGCGTGTGCCGATGCACGTGCATGTGTGGGTCGCGAGTGCGTGTTTGGCTGGCTGTGTGTGTGTGTGTGTGTGTTTTGGGGGGGAAGGGGGAGGCGGTGGTGAAAGTGCAGTCGTTGCCACGGGCGTCGTCGGGTGGGGCTGGGGCTGTGCGCCGTGGCGGAAAGGTGGTAGGTTGCGGGAAGCGAGCCCGTCGTTGACGGTGTCGCGTGAGGTGTGAATCGAGTGGGGCGCGGGGCGCGAGACAGGAGCAGCGTGCCGCTGCGTCGTGGTCGTCAGCAGAGGCTGTGCGTGTGCTTGTCCTTTTTGTGGGCGGTTCGTGCGAGGCGTTTTTGTTTTGTGTTGCCCTAGTTGTTAGTTTATTTTGTTTGTGTTTGTTATTTGTGAGACGACGACTGGTTGGTGGCGTGCGCGCGAAGTGGCGGTGTGCGCTTCCCGTGTCGTTTGTGTTGTTTTGTTTTTGTGTGTGTTTTTTTTTTTTTTTTTTTTTTGCACTGGGCCCCGGGGGGTGGGTGGGTGCGTGTGTGTCGATTGCCGGCTGGCGAAAGGTGCGCCATCGGCGGGGTGGGTCGCCGGCACAAGTAGAGGCGGCGGCGTTGTTGCTGTTGTTGTGTGGTGTTTGTTTTGTTCGGCTGTGTCGGCGAGCTGTGTTGCGGTGCGTGTGAATGGTGCTGGCGTTGGGGCTGCGACTGCGACGGCGGCGAGCCGCGGGCGCGCATGATAGTGATGTTGTGAACAGCGGCTGTGTACGGTAGTGGTGTTGTTGTAGCACGACGTGCATCCGGGCCGGCGCGGAAAGCGCAGTTGCGGGCGGTTGCCCTTCGGTGCCAGCCATGTCGCGTGAGCGGCGGGTTGCTCTGGTGTCGACACGTGGTGCTCTGGGTTGTTGTGTGGTGCCCTTTGGCCGGTGGGGGTGGTTCGCGTGTGTCTCGTTCGCGCTCGGTATCTGGTCGTGGTCGTGCTGCTCCCCCGTCTGTCGGCGGTTTTCGACGTCGTCTGTACGTTTTTGTTCGTTTGCGGCGTGCCTGCCGACGTCGTCCCGTCGCGACCTTTCAACCGAAAGTGTGGCGCCCGAAGGTGAACGAACGTAACCCTGACCTCGGCGCTTTACGCTGAGCCGAGCGAACCGAACCTAACCTGTGGTGTGGCGAGGTGAGCTCAGCCTGTGAGCCCCTAACGTCTACGTACGGTAAGCTGTCCGGCTCACGCCTCACGTTTGAACGCTTTTTTAACCTACGTTTGACGCTTCTTAAACCTAGCACTGACCCCTTAACCTAACGTGTAACCTAACCTAACCTAACCTAACCTAACCTAGCCTCTGACGCCTGACGTGTTTGAATGCTTAACCTAAGTTTGACGCTTAACCTAACCCAAGTCCCCTTAACCTAACCCACGTCCACCTAACCTAACCTAGACGTGTAAACGTAATGTGTAACGCGTAACGTGTAAGGTCGGCTGGCGTGTGTGCTGACGGCAGATTGGGTTGGTCTGTCGATTCGGATTGCGGTTTGCCTCGGTCGAGGGGTTGGGTCGGAAGCGGCGAGGGGCGGCGGCGCCTGTTGCGCAGGCGGCGGCGCCTGTTGCGGCGGGCAATTGTTGAGAAACGGCTGTGAATGTTGGCGGGCGAGAGGAGGAGGACGGCGCGCGATGTGGCCCGACGGCTGCGGGCCGATCGGGAAACGGCGGGAGGGCGACGGAAGGCGATGGGGCGGCGGAGGCGCGTTTGCACGGCCGTCATCGCCGCACGCCTCGGCTTGTGTGGCTGTGGCGCCGGCCGCGCTGGCCGGGCTGCCGCGGCGACGGTGTGGGAGTTTTGCCGAAGGTTTGGCCATTGTGGCGGGTCGTCGGCTGGGGCTGTGGGGGCGGCATTTGGGCGGGGGCGGCGATTCTCGGCGGGCCGACCCAGGCTGTAGCGCGCGGTAGCTGCAGTTTGGCCGTGGTTTGCGGCGCTGCCGTGGCGACTGGTTGGCGACTGTGGTGTGGCTGTGTGTAGCCCCATCCTCGGTGGTTTGAAAGGCGCGGGCGGTTGTGGCGCAGGTTTGGGGCTGCTCCGCACAGGCTGTCGGACGTTGGGCGGTAGCAAGCGCGGGAGGCGCGGCGCGGCGGCGCGCAGAGTGGCGGCCGCTCTCTCGGCCGTCCGCGCCCGCCCGCGACACTGGCTGGGCCCTTGTGATTCTCTGCTCTGCTGTGCTGTGCTTGCGTGCCTGCCGTCCCGCTCGCTCTCGCTCTCGCTCTCGCTGTGTGTTACGCGCGTCGTCGAAATGGCAGATCAGGCGGCTACGAACGAGACTGCTGCGGCACCCGCCGCCACCGGCACTACGAAGAAGGCCAAGTCTGCGTCGTCTGCGAAGAAGCCGCGCGCCAAGCCTGCGCACCCGCGCACCTCTGAGATGGTGACGGCCGCCATCAAGAGTCTGAAGGAGCGCGGCGGGTCGTCGCTGCAGGCGATCAAGAAGTACATAGCCGCGCACTACAAGCTGGACGCGGAGAAGCTGGCGCCGTTTATCAAGAAGTACCTCAAGTCGGCCGTCGTGGCGGGCGAGCTGGTGCAGACGAAGGGGAAGGGCGCGTCTGGCTCGTTCAAGCTTGCCGGCGCCGGCGGCGGGGGGGCGGCCGAGGGCGGCAAGGCTCGTGCTGGCGGTGCCAAGAAGAAGCGCGCCGCTCCGGCCAGCAAGGAGAAGAAGGGCGCCCGTGCGGCCGGCGCAAAGAAGGCTGGTGGCGTGAAGGCGGCGACCGGTCGGAAGGCGGGCGCCGCCAAGAAGGCGTCTGCGGCGTCGGCCGCTCCCGCGGGTGCGAAGAAGGCGGCTGCGGCCAAGCCGGCCAAGGCCAAGTCGCCGTCGAAGGCGAAGAAGGCCGCCAAGGTTCCGACGAAGAAGCCGAAGGCGCCGCGCCCGAAGAAGGCGACGACGCCGTCTAAGGCGAAGGCTTCGCCCAAGAAGAAGAAGTAGAAAGAGATGGGAAAGGAAGGGTTTGGCGCTTGACTCCGTCGTCCCCACCCCCCGTCGTCGTCTAGTGGCGCGCAAGAGACGCGCGGCCCAAAACGGCCCTTCTCAGGGCCATCAAAGCACGTCGGGGAAGGTTTTGATTGTCGTGTTGCGTTTGGTGTGGGGTGTCTGTCTGGCGTTTCTGTATGCCCGTGGGGATGCTGTTTGCGTGCCGTGGTGGTTGGATTGCGGGGGTCGGTGGCGGGTGTGGGCGGCGGTAGCGGTAAGCGGTGTTGTTGTTGTTGTTGTTGTTGTTGTTGTTGTCGTGGTTGATTGTCGCCGTGTTTGTGGCGGCGGCCGACGGTTGGTTTTCTGTCACGTTGTTTTGTTTGAATACGTTGGTTGGCTTGCCTGCGTTCGTTCTTCTCGGATGTCTGTCTTGTCGAGTCGTGTCTGGTCTTTGTTTTGTTCCTTTGTGTGTGTGTGTGTTATGTTTTGCAAGGGGGGGCACGTTGAGATGTGGGAAGGAGTCGGCGGGGGATTTCGGTGGCGTGTAGAGCGAGCGAGCGCGCCTGCGTGGCCGTTGGCCGTCGGAGTGGAGTGCGGGTTTTTTTTGATTTCGAAAAACGAAAGCGGCGGCCGGCCAGCCACCCGTGCGGTGTGACGTCGGCCGTTGGGTATTGTGCGCTTTGAGCGCCGGGGAGGGATGATGTGTGATTGTTGCGCGCTGCTAGCAGGCAGGCAGAGTGAGCGGGTGTGGCGGACGGACGGGAAGTGGTGGTTTTTGTTTTTTTTGGGGTTGCGGGGCGAGAGGCAGGCGACCGACAAAGTTTGCTCGCGACGGAGAGATGTTAGTGGCCCTGAAAAGGGCCGTTTTTGTTTGTGCGGTGCGGTGCCGCGGCGCGGTTTAGGCGCGCTCGCCGCGGATGCGGCGAGCGAGCTGGATGTCCTTGGGCATGATGGTGACGCGCTTGGCGTGGATTGCGCACAGGTTGGTGTCTTCGAAGAGGCCGACGAGGTAGGCCTCGCTGGCCTCCTGCAGGGCCATGACTGCGGAGCTCTGGAAGCGCAGGTCGGTCTTGAAGTCCTGGGCGATCTCGCGCACTAGGCGCTGGAATGGCAGCTTGCGGATGAGCAGCTCTGTGCTCTTCTGGTAGCGCCTGATTTCTCGCAGGGCGACGGTGCCCGGCCTGTAGCGGTGGGGCTTCTTGACGCCTCCGGTGGCGGGCGCGCTCTTCCTCGCCGCCTTGGTGGCGAGCTGTTTGCGCGGCGCCTTTCCGCCGGTGGACTTGCGGGCCGTTTGCTTTGTGCGGGCCATAGCGGTAGCGGAGCGGCGTGCGTGGAGGTTAGGTGCGGCGCGGCGTCCGGTGCTGCCTTGACAACGGGCCCGCGCGCCTCCGTGCTGCGCTTATATGCCCTCGGTTGCGCGTGGTGGGGGGATTTTTTACACAAGGATGGGGCCCCTCCACGCCCGCACCAACGTGGTGACCAACACAAAAGTTCTACTGTCACCTCCGTATGCATGTTAGTTTTGAATCAAGGCGTCACAGGATGCAGGCTGTGATGTTATCCATGCGTCTGGGTAAGACTACTCATTAACATGGTCCATCGGGAGATAGAAGTGGTCGAAAGCGATCGAAGGGTAGCGGTTGTAAGAGCAGAGGAAAAAAAGTGCCAAGGCCAGCGCCAAGGGAAAAAAACCTCTGCGACAGTAGGACGGGTAGTAAGGGCAGTAGCGGCTTGCTATCTGCGACAGTGCATGCAAGGTGTGGTTGTGTTAGTTCGAGGTATCGTGCATCGTTACCTTTGTCGTTGTTGGAGCTTGTTGCGGCGCTTGCTGCAGTTGCTGCGTCCCTGCAACAGTTCAAGGTCGTTGTGGATTAGTGGGCGATCGGTCATAGATCGGCTCACGGACTGTGTAGGGGGGTGTGTGTGGCTGGTTTGCGTGCTGTGTACAGTACGGTTTCCCTGCGGTTGCCTGTTTTTCGGCTAGTCGCACATCTGGGTTTTCAGTAATAACTGTGTTGCAGGGGCTCGCCAGTACTGTCGTGTTAGCGTTCTATAGACCATAGATGTTCAGTTCCTAGCCAGTAATGTCTTTGGTCTGTTATGCTTCCATCTATGGTTGTGGTCGTAGTTACCCAGAGAAAGGATAAACGGGTTGCGCGAGTGTCTCGTGTTATTGTACAGTCGTGTGGAGAGTTTTTGGAATACCTGCAAGATAGTATCTAGCCGGTATTCCCGGTGAAGATCCGCGATGCGTGTGTAGCGCGGAGCGTTGCTTATGATTTTGAGTACTTTGTTCTGTATGAGCTGCAGACGGCGCAGGCGAGTTGGCGCAGCGTATCCCCAGACAGGGGCTGCGTACGTCATCAGGGGTCTAATAAGTGTCATGTACATGGACCTAGACACCCTCCTGTTTAGTGTGCTACGCCTGTTAAGCATAGGGTAGAGTTGTTTGAGCCTCGCGTTAGCTTTGTTGGTCACGTGTTGAATGTGGTCCCCCCAGAGTAGTTTCCTGTCCAGCCAGACACCGAGGTATTTGACCTTCTCGCGGAAACGTATTGGGCGTGTGTGTAGTGTTATTGGGTTGCAGTGCTGATGTTTGCGCAGTTGCTTCGGTCTTCTAGTGAACAGAACGGCCTCGCACTTGTCGACGTTTACTCTAACACGCCATTTCACCAGCCAAGGCTCCGCCGTTCTGAGTGCGGTCTGTAGTCGTGAGTTAATGTTAGACGGCTTCCAATCTTGCGCAAGGATGGCAGTGTCATCCGCGTAGATTGCTACCGTCGTGTTATGTGTAGCTGGGAGGTCGTTGATGTAGAGGTTAAACAGTAAGGGCCCTAGGATACTTCCTTGGGGTACTCCTGCCTGTATACCATGTCAAGGTGGGGGGAGGGCGGGCCAGAGTCTATATAGGGGGGCGGCGGGCGCGCTGGGCGCAGACCGTAGCCGACTCGCGAGCCGCTGCAGCTGCTGTTTGTGCACGTTTTGCTTTGCCCGAGGAAGGAAGGATGACAGGCCGCGGCAAGGGAGGAAAGGGGCTCGGCAAG
>NW_026047511.1:640000-655000 GCF_023864345.2 Schistocerca serialis cubense | reverse complement strand
TGTGTCACCGTAACGACGGCCGTTTGCGGGTTTGTTTTTTGCACATCATACATGGCGAGGGTGAAATGTGAAATGTTTTTGTTTGGTTTTTTTTTTTGTTTTTTTTTTGCCGCCCACTATTCCCTTTGCTGTACGCCGAGTTTGACAATGGTGCGACGTAACTGCAGCGTGGAGGTGTGTGAGTGACGTTGAAGTGAACGTGCCATTAAGACGCATTGTTGTTGTATTGTACTGTACGTGTACGGCGACACGCACGATGATGTACCATTCGACTCTGATTTTTGATAGCCGTGTTTGACTGATTGCGTACGACGCACGCACACCGATGTCGTCATTCAAGATGCACGCGTGTCCAGTGCAGTACAGTAAGCGCGACGCTAGACGACGACGACGGCGGCGGCGGTCGTTTGTTTGGCGAATGTCTGTACACGTGTTTGTCTGTGTCCATCCGGTATGTATTTGTTTGTTTGTTTGAAAGTGTTTTGTGTGTCGGTGACGTGGTCCGATCCGTCGCCCCCTGAGTAACTGTCGATCGGCGCGATAGACCGGCGTCACGCAACTGAACCGAAGTCGTGGGCACACCCGTCATACTGTTGTACACCGTCGCGCTGAGAACGGTAACGAAAGGTTGACTTTGATCGGTCGAATGTCTGGGCAGAACGTGAGGAATGAGGCAAGAGTGCAAGGAGGAAAGGACAGAGGGGGGGCAAAAGAGAGAGAGGAAGGGAAAAAGGGGAGAAACGCATTCGTAGAGCAACGGAACGTTCCCGTGTCGGAGGCGTATTGGAGCCGCACTGAAATGCGTTTAACGGCGGCGCGGCTGCTAGTGTCTGCCGTGGTGAACGTTACCTTTGACGGCTGCATTGGGCTTTGCCTTTGCTTTCGCTTTTCGCTTTCCCGGATGTACGTAACGTTTGTTGATATGGTTCTGAGGAAGAGTGTATGACAGTGCCGTGCCGTCCATGTTCGTGTGCCCTCCCATTGTGTGTATGCTATTGTCTGTGTACTTGAATGATGTATGTAGGTGTTAGTGGACATGTTTTACCAGTGGGGGGAAATGGATGTCACGGTGGAGATGACGCACCCTCCGTACAGAAAGGTGTCGAGAAAGTGAGTGTGTGTGTGTGTGTGTGTGTGTGTGTGTGTGTGTGTGTGTGTGTGTGTGTGTGTGTGCGCGTCCGTGAATTGGCAGTGTTTGGAGGTGGGCGTGCCCTGCATGTGGCCCGGAAGGCTGTTCGTTTGGCGGTAGTGTTGTGTGGACAGGGGAGGGGCATGCGTAACGCTGCTGGCATGGCATTTCGGGAGATGGGAGGGGGCAAACGAGGAAACGAGGAGCGGCGGCCAAAGACGGGACGGGGAGGGGCGCGGTGTGGGTGGCTTGCGCCTGTGCTCGGCGTTGTGGTTTGTGCAAAAGAGGAGGAGAAAAACAATGAGTTGCCAGGGAGGGGAGCGGTGTTGTGTTGTGGTTGTCGTGGTGTAGCCGCAGACGCGGCTGTCAGTGAACGTGGCGAGACGGACGGATGCGCGGAGGGGCGGGGGCGGCGCATTTCGCCGGTGCCGTGCCGTGCCATGCCTGAAAGCCGCGTGGTCGCTGTGTTGTTGGTGGCGTGGGGGCGAGGAGAGTACCGTACGGGTGTGCTTGTGCGCCGGAAATGGCACACTGCGCCTGCCCGTCTTGGAGGCTGATGGCTGTGGTGTGGAAATGGGGCGCGGTGATGTTGAAGCAGTTGAAGAACAGAAAAGAAACCAAGAAGAAAACGGAAGGCGTGATGCGGCGGTGGTGGTGAGAGCGGGAAAAACAAAACAAAACAAAAGAACGAAAAAAAAACAACAAGAAACAAAAAAGAAAACAAAAAGTCTATCAATATTAAAATGTAAATGGAAATGGAAATGGACCCAGGTATAACCTCCCTGCACAAATAGCAGAGAGTCCGATGGTAATAAAAATGTGCCAGAATGTTAACGTCCCTACAAAACAAACCCAACGATAATATTAATGAAAGAATGAACCGTATGTAACATTGCAACAGACACAATGAAACCTGATAAATTGTATAAGGGCAGCAGCGTTGACCTTTGGCCCTGTATTCAGAATAAAAAGAGCCAAAGATCGTTACCCCAATGAAAAAAAAAGACACTGAAACACGTATGTAACATAGCAGCGATGGCGAGACATTGTAGCATCTGTGACCAGAGAGTTTGCGCTGGACTGCGCGAGTGTTGCGAGCGGTTCTCAGTCAGTCAGTCAGTCAGTCAGTCAGTCAGTGAGTCGTTGCGAGTCTGTAGCTCTGTGTAGTTGAGGGCTGTACTCTGTCAGTAGTCGTCGCGTGCAGTACGCTAATAGTCGTCATGCAGAGCGGTCGGTCAGTAGTAGGAGCCGAGTGCGGTTGTGTGATGTAGGCGGTCGGCAACACTGGTCAAGATGGTGAATAAGGTATACTGCTGTTAATTAATATAATCATTAGATAGTGAAAAATTTCATTTATTGTAATTATTCTCCAACAAGTTCCCCAATAATAATGTTTATTTCAAAAGCATTTTTCAAACATTTAATGTTTTATTGAACTAAAGAGTTCGTTGCACTTCACATTTCATTCCACTTCTTTGAAGAAAAATTTCACTAAAATCACAAAAAAAGAGAATATTATTATTTGCAATGCAGTTCCTCCAAGCGCTGCGCAACAACAAGAGCAGAAATGTGACATCCATTTATTCGGAGGTAAGACTTTAATTCTGATTGTTTTGCACAGGGCCAAAGACCGATATTTCGGTTTAATTGAAGTTTCTTGTCACTGAACGGACTTTAAATGTTGTGAAGAATTTATATTTGAGTCAGATTGCGAATTTCACATTTTTGTTGCCATTTTCAATACCTCTCATTGTGGGCGAGGTTACAATTAGCGCAATGTCCATTAGCATCCGAAAATAACATTGTCCATTATTTGAAAGTTTGCGGGGAGGTTACAACACACACAAAAAAAACAAAAAAAAAAAAAAAATTGCATTTATATCCGCTCCTCAATTGTAGATACCCCTTACACAGCTGTGTGCAATGAATGAGTGCTGGCTGGTAATTAATTGCACTCCTTGGAGGGAAATGCCATAGGAAGTGGTCTTTAAAAAGTGAATGTTTTTCGTTAAAAGACAAAAGGTACTTTAGAAAAAAGTAATAGTGGGGCGTTTGTTGTTGAACAAAGTAAGTACAATGAACATACGTTATCAGATTTGCGCAATGCAGCTTCACACTACCTTTTGATTATAACACAATATACTATACATCGTCCCGAACCGTGACCAGAGTCGCGAGACGAGCAGAGCACGCCGCCGACGCCCGCTCAGTACAACCGTCCACCCGCTACTACTGTCGACCGACTACTACCTCTCCCGACTCGCGCTACAATATATATAACAACTGTTCCCGGCGACCCGGTGCGTGCCACTACTGTCGTCTGGCGCGGTCCAAGCGCCGACTAGCAACGATAAATAACTCTCTGGTCAGACAGAGATGCTGTCATGCCTCGCCATCGCTCTGGTAATGGAACACGCAGTGGCGGAGCCAAAGACTGTGTTGTCGAGGTCGAGTGCGAGCGGGAAGAGAGGCAGCGTCGGCACGGAGATGCAAGCGAGCGCGAGACGCACGGGTGCTGCGGCGTGGCGCGTTTGCGGTCGGCGCCTTTGGTGGCAACGGCCGGGACAAGCAGCGGTGTATGGTGTGGTGCGGGGCGGACAGGGGCGGCGGTGGACGGGGAGGAGGAGGCGGCGCGACGACGGCATGGGGGCGAAAACGGGTTCGGGGGACGGCGGATGTTGAGAGGCGTCACGCGCGGACAGGACACAGACACAGACACAGAGACACACAGATTGGAAAGGGAGGGTGCGCGGTAGTAGTTGGGAATGTGCGTACCGTGCGGGATGGGAGTGGGCGAGGAACACGGTCGTGGCCCCCTGTTTTGGGTGCGTGTGATGACGTCGGTGTGTTGTGGGAAGGGAAGGTGCTGTGGCGGCGGCGCGTAATGGGCGTAGGCCGAAAAGAGAAAGGAACGTGGGCAGTGTGTTGGCAAGCGTCGGTTCGACTGCGACGTTGATGGGCAGGGCAGGGCAAGGTTAATGGTGGTAGGAGTAGGCGTGTGGGCGCAAAAAAATCTGCCGCTGCAGGCGGTGCCGTAACCGCCATGGCGGGAAGGAGAGAGGGCCAAAGAAAGAAAGAAAGAAAGACAGAAGGAAAAAAAAAAAAAAGGAGGGGGGGGGCGAAAGTGGAGAGGCGGTGGTGTGAGAAGGGCGGGGGCGGAAGGAAGGCAGGAAGGACAAGAGGCGAGGCGACGGCTTGCTTTGTGTATCGGTCGGTCTCTGGCTATGCTTCGTTTTCTGCAGCAGGGTCGGTGCGCGGCGTGGCTCGCGGCAGTGGGAACGCCTGGCGGCTGGACGGCCAGCAATGCGGTTGGATGGGCGGCCACAGCACCGCACCTGTGCCCGAGGAGGAGACGCTGGCGGCGGGCCCTGAGGTGAGGCCGGCTCGGCTGGGGCTGTGGATGTGGATGTGTAGGTGTGCGCCGCTGCTGCAACAACGAGTAAAACGCGAGAAGAAGGGATGGCGGTAGAGAGGAGAGGAAAAAAAAAAAAAAATAAAAGGTCGTGTTGTGTTGATGCGCAGGCAGACGCGTACAGAGAGACGAGCCCGGTCTGCAGCAGGGTGTGGCCGTGCCGAGTGCAGAGCAGCGGCGGCTCGGTTCGGTTCGGCCCGGCCCGGCGGGCCGCGCTGTTGTCGCGGACGTGAGCGCCCCCTGGCGGGTGGCCGGAGGCGGCGCGGCGTGTTGGACGTGTGGCTGGTGGCAGTGCACAATTTGCGAGTGGCTGGCGGTGTGGTGTGGCGGTTGGCGCGTCGGGCGGCGGAGAGGTATGTGTTGCGGGCGCCCTTTGCTGCGCTGCGTCGTTGCGTGTGCCGTACAGGGCGGGCGCTTGTCGACTGTGTGGGCGGTGTGGCGAATTGGCGTGAAACGGCTGCCGAGAGGTGTGTGGTAGCGAGCCGGTCGGTGTCAGTGCGAAGGGGAATGTGCGTGCGTTTGGCGGTTTCGGTGTGCTTTTTGCGGCGTGAGAGTGGGAATTAGTGGGGCCGGCTGTTGTGTTGGTTCCTTGTGTCTTGTGTCGCGTAGCTTGATGGCAACGTGGAAGGACGCCGGTTTCGTTTCGAGCCTTGCGTGTGGTTGTCGACGTTGACTGGTTGGCGTGTGCCGATGCACGTGCATGTGTGGGTCGCGAGTGCGTGTTTGGCTGGCTGTGTGTGTGTGTGTGTGTGTTTTGGGGGGGAAGGGGGAGGCGGTGGTGAAAGTGCAGTCGTTGCCACGGGCGTCGTCGGGTGGGGCTGGGGCTGTGCGCCGTGGCGGAAAGGTGGTAGGTTGCGGGAAGCGAGCCCGTCGTTGACGGTGTCGCGTGAGGTGTGAATCGAGTGGGGCGCGGGGCGCGAGACAGGAGCAGCGTGCCGCTGCGTCGTGGTCGTCAGCAGAGGCTGTGCGTGTGCTTGTCCTTTTTGTGGGCGGTTCGTGCGAGGCGTTTTTGTTTTGTGTTGCCCTAGTTGTTAGTTTATTTTGTTTGTGTTTGTTATTTGTGAGACGACGACTGGTTGGTGGCGTGCGCGCGAAGTGGCGGTGTGCGCTTCCCGTGTCGTTTGTGTTGTTTTGTTTTTGTGTGTGTTTTTTTTTTTTTTTTTTTGCACTGGGCCCCGGGGGGTGGGTGGGTGCGTGTGTGTCGATTGCCGGCTGGCGAAAGGTGCGCCATCGGCGGGGTGGGTCGCCGGCACAAGTAGAGGCGGCGGCGTTGTTGCTGTTGTTGTGTGGTGTTTGTTTTGTTCGGCTGTGTCGGCGAGCTGTGTTGCGGTGCGTGTGAATGGTGCTGGCGTTGGGGCTGCGACTGCGACGGCGGCGAGCCGCGGGCGCGCATGATAGTGATGTTGTGAACAGCGGCTGTGTACGGTAGTGGTGTTGTTGTAGCACGACGTGCATCCGGGCCGGCGCGGAAAGCGCAGTTGCGGGCGGTTGCCCTTCGGTGCCAGCCATGTCGCGTGAGCGGCGGGTTGCTCTGGTGTCGACACGTGGTGCTCTGGGTTGTTGTGTGGTGCCCTTTGGCCGGTGGGGGTGGTTCGCGTGTGTCTCGTTCGCGCTCGGTATCTGGTCGTGGTCGTGCTGCTCCCCCGTCTGTCGGCGGTTTTCGACGTCGTCTGTACGTTTTTGTTCGTTTGCGGCGTGCCTGCCGACGTCGTCCCGTCGCGACCTTTCAACCGAAAGTGTGGCGCCCGAAGGTGAACGAACGTAACCCTGACCTCGGCGCTTTACGCTGAGCCGAGCGAACCGAACCTAACCTGTGGTGTGGCGAGGTGAGCTCAGCCTGTGAGCCCCTAACGTCTACGTACGGTAAGCTGTCCGGCTCACGCCTCACGTTTGAACGCTTTTTTAACCTACGTTTGACGCTTCTTAAACCTAGCACTGACCCCTTAACCTAACGTGTAACCTAACCTAACCTAACCTAACCTAACCTAGCCTCTGACGCCTGACGTGTTTGAATGCTTAACCTAAGTTTGACGCTTAACCTAACCCAAGTCCCCTTAACCTAACCCACGTCCACCTAACCTAACCTAGACGTGTAAACGTAATGTGTAACGCGTAACGTGTAAGGTCGGCTGGCGTGTGTGCTGACGGCAGATTGGGTTGGTCTGTCGATTCGGATTGCGGTTTGCCTCGGTCGAGGGGTTGGGTCGGAAGCGGCGAGGGGCGGCGGCGCCTGTTGCGCAGGCGGCGGCGCCTGTTGCGGCGGGCAATTGTTGAGAAACGGCTGTGAATGTTGGCGGGCGAGAGGAGGAGGACGGCGCGCGATGTGGCCCGACGGCTGCGGGCCGATCGGGAAACGGCGGGAGGGCGACGGAAGGCGATGGGGCGGCGGAGGCGCGTTTGCACGGCCGTCATCGCCGCACGCCTCGGCTTGTGTGGCTGTGGCGCCGGCCGCGCTGGCCGGGCTGCCGCGGCGACGGTGTGGGAGTTTTGCCGAAGGTTTGGCCATTGTGGCGGGTCGTCGGCTGGGGCTGTGGGGGCGGCATTTGGGCGGGGGCGGCGATTCTCGGCGGGCCGACCCAGGCTGTAGCGCGCGGTAGCTGCAGTTTGGCCGTGGTTTGCGGCGCTGCCGTGGCGACTGGTTGGCGACTGTGGTGTGGCTGTGTGTAGCCCCATCCTCGGTGGTTTGAAAGGCGCGGGCGGTTGTGGCGCAGGTTTGGGGCTGCTCCGCACAGGCTGTCGGACGTTGGGCGGTAGCAAGCGCGGGAGGCGCGGCGCGGCGGCGCGCAGAGTGGCGGCCGCTCTCTCGGCCGTCCGCGCCCGCCCGCGACACTGGCTGGGCCCTTGTGATTCTCTGCTCTGCTGTGCTGTGCTTGCGTGCCTGCCGTCCCGCTCGCTCTCGCTCTCGCTCTCGCTGTGTGTTACGCGCGTCGTCGAAATGGCAGATCAGGCGGCTACGAACGAGACTGCTGCGGCACCCGCCGCCACCGGCACTACGAAGAAGGCCAAGTCTGCGTCGTCTGCGAAGAAGCCGCGCGCCAAGCCTGCGCACCCGCGCACCTCTGAGATGGTGACGGCCGCCATCAAGAGTCTGAAGGAGCGCGGCGGGTCGTCGCTGCAGGCGATCAAGAAGTACATAGCCGCGCACTACAAGCTGGACGCGGAGAAGCTGGCGCCGTTTATCAAGAAGTACCTCAAGTCGGCCGTCGTGGCGGGCGAGCTGGTGCAGACGAAGGGGAAGGGCGCGTCCGGCTCGTTCAAGCTTGCCGGCGCCGGCGGCGGGGGGGCGGCCGAGGGCGGCAAGGCTCGTGCTGGCGGTGCCAAGAAGAAGCGCGCCGCTCCGGCCAGCAAGGAGAAGAAGGGCGCCCGTGCGGCCGGCGCAAAGAAGGCTGGTGGCGTGAAGGCGGCGACCGGTCGGAAGGCGGGCGCCGCCAAGAAGGCGTCTGCGGCGTCGGCCGCTCCCGCGGGTGCGAAGAAGGCGGCTGCGGCCAAGCCGGCCAAGGCCAAGTCGCCGTCGAAGGCGAAGAAGGCCGCCAAGGTTCCGACGAAGAAGCCGAAGGCGCCGCGCCCGAAGAAGGCGACGACGCCGTCTAAGGCGAAGGCTTCGCCCAAGAAGAAGAAGTAGAAAGAGATGGGAAAGGAAGGGTTTGGCGCTTGACTCCGTCGTCCCCACCCCCCGTCGTCGTCTAGTGGCGCGCAAGAGACGCGCGGCCCAAAACGGCCCTTCTCAGGGCCATCAAAGCACGTCGGGGAAGGTTTTGATTGTCGTGTTGCGTTTGGTGTGGGGTGTCTGTCTGGCGTTTCTGTATGCCCGTGGGGATGCTGTTTGCGTGCCGTGGTGGTTGGATTGCGGGGGTCGGTGGCGGGTGTGGGCGGCGGTAGCGGTAAGCGGTGTTGTTGTTGTTGTTGTTGTTGTTGTCGTGGTTGATTGTCGCCGTGTTTGTGGCGGCGGCCGACGGTTGGTTTTCTGTCACGTTGTTTTGTTTGAATACGTTGGTTGGCTTGCCTGCGTTCGTTCTTCTCGGATGTCTGTCTTGTCGAGTCGTGTCTGGTCTTTGTTTTGTTCCTTTGTGTGTGTGTGTGTTATGTTTTGCAAGGGGGGGGCACGTTGAGATGTGGGAAGGAGTCGGCGGGGGATTTCGGTGGCGTGTAGAGCGAGCGAGCGCGCCTGCCTGGCCGTTGGCCGTCGGAGTGGAGTGCGGGTTTTTTTTGATTTCGAAAAACGAAAGCGGCGGCCGGCCAGCCACCCGTGCGGTGTGACGTCGGCCGTTGGGTATTGTGCGCTTTGAGCGCCGGGGAGGGATGATGTGTGATTGTTGCGCGCTGCTAGCAGGCAGGCAGAGTGAGCGGGTGTGGCGGACGGACGGGAAGTGGTGGTTTTTGTTTTTTTTGGGGTTGCGGGGCGAGAGGCAGGCGACCGACAAAGTTTGCTCGCGACGGAGAGATGTTAGTGGCCCTGAAAAGGGCCGTTTTTGTTTGTGCGGTGCGGTGCCGCGGCGCGGTTTAGGCGCGCTCGCCGCGGATGCGGCGAGCGAGCTGGATGTCCTTGGGCATGATGGTGACGCGCTTGGCGTGGATTGCGCACAGGTTGGTGTCTTCGAAGAGGCCGACGAGGTAGGCCTCGCTGGCCTCCTGCAGGGCCATGACTGCGGAGCTCTGGAAGCGCAGGTCGGTCTTGAAGTCCTGGGCGATCTCACGCACTAGGCGCTGGAATGGCAGCTTGCGGATGAGCAGCTCTGTGCTCTTCTGGTAGCGCCTGATTTCTCGCAGGGCGACGGTGCCCGGCCTGTAGCGGTGGGGCTTCTTGACGCCTCCGGTGGCGGGCGCGCTCTTCCTCGCCGCCTTGGTGGCGAGCTGTTTGCGCGGCGCCTTTCCGCCGGTGGACTTGCGGGCCGTTTGCTTTGTGCGGGCCATAGCGGTAGCGGAGCGGCGTGCGTGGAGGTTAGGTGCGGCGCGGCGTCCGGTGCTGCCTTGACAACGGGCCCGCGCTCGCTCGCTCGCTCGCTTCTACCTTACGGGTCTGCCCTGACCCGTGCAGGGGCAGGCTAAGCAGTCTTCTGCTATTCCTGCGTGAGCCTTACGTATGGAACTGCGGCCTCTCTTCGTGGATTGGCCTCTAGTTTTTTCCTGGATGCGGATGTCCTGTCTCTGTTGTGGGAGTTTTCACTCCCGCAGCAGGTCAGGCCAGCGGGTTGTTGGCCTGTGGTGTATAGGGTGGCCCAGATCCCTGATGAGCCGGTTTTCGGACCGTTCGGTCCGCTCATAGAACGTCCGCGCCGATTGCTTGAAGCGGTCGCGGAGGAGGGGGATTCCAGTCTGCTCGTGTAGCCGAGCGGTCGAATATAATCTCGGCAGGCGTAGAGCGAGCTTGAGCGCCCTGCTCTGCACCCTCTGCAGCTTGTTGATGTGTGTTTCGGCCGCGTTGCCCCACACCACAGCTGCGTATTCCAGCACTGGGCGTACCAGCGCCAGGTACAGCGTGATGCCGTGGTGAGGTGGCAGCGCAGACGAGGGGTTGAGCAGAGGGTACAGGACGCGTAGGCGCCCTATCGCTCTGCCCCTGACGTCCTCGATGTGCGGCTTCCACGTCAGCTTATGGTCCAGTGTGACCCCCAGGTAGCGGCCAGTCTTGCTCCATGGGACGGGGCTGCCCATGATGGTGACTGGCGGAAGATCAGGCGGCAGTTGTCTTCTCGTGAAGACCACCGCCTGGCTCTTCGCCGCGTTTTGCTTGAGGCGCCACTTGGTTGACCAGGCGCCAAGGGCCTCGCAACCTCTTTGGAGAAGACGGCGCATCTCGACCGCGTTCATGCTCCGCACGAACAGCGCAGTGTCGTCGGCATATAGTGCCAACTTCACCGGCGTCACGCGCGGAGCGTCGGCGGTGTATAGGGAGTACAATAGGGGCCCAAGGACGGACCCCTGCGGCACTCCAGCACGGATGTGTCGATGGGTGGATGTCCCATCGTCCAGTCTGACGTGGAAGGACCGCTCGGCTAGGTATGAGCGGAGGAGGACCCCGTGCGACGTCGGGACCCCGTGTACAAAAAGTTTGTACACGAGGCCGTCGTGCCACACAGAGTCGAATGCCCTGGATACGTCCAGGAACACCGCCCCAAGGTATTCCCGAGTCTCCAGGGCGCGCATCGCTTCTTCTACCAGCCGCATCAGCTGGTGGACGGTGGAATGGCCCCTCCTAAAGCCGAACTGCTCATCGGGTATGATGCCTTCCGCTGTCACGTGGCGGAGCAGTCGTCTGGCGTACAGGCGCTCAAACACCTTCGAGAGCGCCGGCAGCAGGCTGATGGGCCTGTAGTTGGCGGCGTCCCGTGGGTCCTTGTTCGCCTTGGGGATTGCCACCACCTCTGCGTGTTTCCACACAGTGGGGTAGACCCCAGAGCGAAGGACCTCATTGAAGATGCCCGCCAGGAACGGGTATGCGCCCGCCGGCAGGCTCCTCAGCAGATGGTTGGTGACGCCGTCAGCACCGCCAGCCTTCTTGGTGTTGAGCGCTGTAATCTGCGCGGCCACCTCCTCGTCGGAGATGGGGTCGATCTCGTCTGCGTCGTCCCTGGCTTCCAGGAACACAGGGAGCTGCTCTTCCACCCGGTGGAGGTGTTCTTCGTCTACATTGTCATCCACCGGGGTGAATGACAGCTCGAAGTGGTCCGCCAGGACGCCTGCTTTGCCGTCCGGGCTGCAGACGACGTCTTGTCCGACGAGCAGAGGCGGCACGCGCTGCCTTCTGCGTAGAAAGGACTTCACAGTCCGCCACGCGCTGCCGTCCTCAGGGTTGAGGGAGGCGACAAGGTCCGCCCAGACGTTGTTCCTGTGCGCCTCAGCCGCCGCTTTGATTTCTCTCCGCATGCGGTTGAGGCGCCGTTTCGTCGCGGGTTGGCGGGTGAGCTGCCACTCCCGGAAGAGGCGGTTCTTCTCCCGTATTGCGTCCCGGATGGGAGGCGGTAGGTTACGGGAGAAGTCCCTGGTACCCTGTGGAGGGGGAGGGGAGGCCGCGTCGGCTGCTTGCAGCATCTGGCGGGTGAGGAACTGGAGGGCGGCGTCCGCACCCACTGCCGCGGGGTCAGGTGAGTTCTCCAATGATGCCAGGACATTGTCCTGGAATCGGTCGCAGTCCAGGCGCCGGTACGTCCGCCGACGTGGCGGGAGCGTGGCTCCAGCGATGTCGATTTGGTAGACCACCGGCAGGTGGTCGGACGACATCGCGCACCGCGTGGTGGCGGTCGTGTGATGCCCGATTCCTTTGATGACGGCCACGTCGAGCACGTCTGACCGCCCCCTGGCCGGGAAGATGGTGTGTTCCCGTGGGCCCAGGACCAGGGCGCCATTCCTCTGGGCAGCGCGAAGAAGTCGGCGGCCACTGACGTTCGTGAGGCGGGAGTTCCATTCCGGGTGCTTCGCGTTGAAGTCACCCGCAATGAATGTCCTTCCCCCAAACGTCAGCAGCTCGTCGATGTCCGCCTCCTGGAGGTGTCCACGCGGCGGCCTGTATGCGGCCACGAAGGTTATTTGCCCCGCAGCCGTGGTGACGTTCACCCCGGTGGCTTCCAGGGTGGCCATGGCTGGGAGCTGCACCTGGTGGTGCCGGAGTGAGGCGCGTACGTAGATGGCGGTACCCCCGCCTGCCGTCGGCCTGTCGTTCCGGTAGCAAACGTAGTTTGCCACCTTCACGCGAACTCCCGGCTTGAGGTGAGTTTCGCAGATCAGACACAGGTCGATTGCCTCGTCCTGCATGAACTGACGAAACTCACCTTGTTGTGGGAACAGGCTGTTGGCGTTGAAGCCACAGATGGTCAGGCCATGGATAAGGGCATTATCCATGGTGTGGCTTCGCGGCGACGGTAGTGGCCTGGAGGGCCCCCGTTACGGCGGTGACGAGCACCGGCAGTTGCTGTAGCAAGGCAGAGAGGGAGCTCAGCATTGCTCCCAGGTCTGCTGCTTCCAGTCCTGGTGTTGCAGCTGCAGGTGCCGCAACTGCGGCTTGCGGCGTGGCTGTGGTGGGGGGACGGGTTTGGCGTCCGCCCTGGTGTTGGACCTCCCGGGTGCCGGCTGCCTGGTTAGGCGACGTGGTGGCCGGGACTTCCGCCTGCCGCCCCCTGGGGGCGTCCAAAGACTCCCCCTTGGTGGCAGAGGCGAAACTGGTGCCTGGTTGCACCTTTCGTGCGGGTGCCGCTCGTCCTTGCTGGCGTGGGCGGCGCTTGAAGGCGGCGCAGCCTCTGTAGCTCGCCACATGTGGCTCGCTGCAGTTACAGCACTTGGGCGCCTCCTCCCTCTTCTTCGTGCAGTCCCGACTCTGGTGGGAGTCGGCGCACTTGACGCAGCGGGCCGGCATCGTGCAGTAGCGCGCCACGTGGTCAAGGCCTTGACAGGAGAAGCACTGGGCGCGCCTCCCCTTGGCCTTGAGCGGCTCCACTTCCACACCGATCCTGGCCACCATCTGCAACTGGAAAATCTTGCGGTTTTCGAAGTTGTCCGGAAGGACAACTAGGAACAGCGGCATGGGTCTCTTCGTCCTGGGAGACTTCATGAGAGTGACCGAGCTGGCCATGTAGCCCAGCGCAGCTAGTTCCCTCTTGAGATGGTCGGTCTCCATTTTTAGCGGAAGGCGGCGGAAAACCACCTTCAGCTGCTTCACTGGCTCAGCATTGTGGGTGAAGCAGTGAAGCTTCTCCACCTCTATGAGCCGCATGGCAGCTCGGTATTCCTCCATCGTGCTGACCCAGACTCTGTATAAGTCCCGACCAGCACATTTGATCTTGGCGGAGGACGTCACCGCCTGGAACTTCTCGAGGAAGGACTGGTACGTGTCCGTCCACGATACAGTGATCGGTGGCGGAGCGGGTGCCCGCCTCTTGGGTGCCTCAGCAGCATCCATGGCCTCCTGTTCGTCGGGAATGTCGACGAATGCGTTCGCCGTCGGCAGCGGCTGCACAGTCTCGAGCCGCTTGGCCCGAGCAGTGTGCCGCCGCTTCGGGACAACGAAGCCGTCGTCAGTCCCCTTTTCTGCCTCGGAGGGGGCAGGAGCCTCCGGCATCTTCTTCCTCTGACTCCGCCTGAAATCAGAATCAGAGATTGCGGAGGACTCGTCCTCCTCCGACGCTGCAGGCCTCTTTCTAGAGGGCTGCGATGTGTCCATGTCTGTCTCCTCCATCAGGTCGCCCAGGTTAGCCTCTGGGATCATGCTGTCACGTGGCAGGACGGTGACGTCTTCTGTCGTCACGCCTGGCGGTACAGCAATCGGTGTATATGTGGTCTCTTCGCTGGAAGAGACCGGAGTGGCAGTCAGCAGGACACCAGTTTCTTCTGTCACTGGGCCTGGTGGTGCAACACTCATCGGGGCCGCCACTGGCAGAGCAGTGCCGTCTTCATTCGACACGCCTGGCAGGGCTCCCGACGGTACTCTCGCCTCTTCGTATACCACGCAACCGAGTGACCTCAGGTGCTGTTGGAACAAGCGGAGTGCTCGTTCGTCAGCAGCGTATTCAGGGTAAACATTGCCCCGTGATAGACGGTGTACAACGAGGTACACCTGCTCTGGCGTGAGCGGGCTAATGCTCCTTGGTTGTGCCGTTGCGTAGTCCATCGTCGGTAGCTGCGTCGTCGTACGTGGGGGGCCGGACGGGGCCGCCGACGGGGCTGGCTCGGTCGCCCGGGCCAGTCCCGCCGGGCAGCGGTCCGCCACACCCTGCGCCTGAGTAGCGTGGTCCTGCTCGCACGGCATGCTAACTCGGAGTCGCGTGTCTGCGAACGGGCCCGCGCGCCTCCGTGCTGCGCTTATATGCCCTCGGTTGCGCGTGGTGGGGGGAGGGCGGGCCAGAGTCTATATAGGGGGGCGGCGGGCGCGCTGGGCGCAGACCGTAGCCGACTCGCGAGCCGCTGCAGCTGCTGTTTGTGCACGTTTTGCTTTGCCCGAGGAAGGAAGGATGACAGGCCGCGGCAAGGGAGGAAAGGGGCTCGGCAAGGGTGGCGCCAAGCGGCACCGCAAGGTGTTGCGCGACAACATCCAGGGCATCACGAAGCCCGCCATCCGCCGCCTGGCTCGCAGGGGCGGCGTGAAGCGCATCTCTGGTCTGATCTACGAGGAGACCCGCGGGGTGCTGAAGGTGTTCCTGGAGAACGTGATCCGCGACGCGGTGACGTACACTGAGCACGCCAAGCGCAAGACTGTGACGGCCATGGACGTGGTGTACGCCCTGAAGAGGCAGGGGCGCACCCTGTACGGTTTCGGCGGTTAGGCTGCGTCGCAGCGGGCGCTGGCCTTCCCGCGGCCGTGCTTGTGGGTGGGAGAGACTAGAAAACGGCCCTTTTCAGGGCCACCACACTGTTCGGAAGTTGAAAAGTGCGAAAGAGTCTGTGTTGTTGCTGCGTGTGTGCGCTGTGTTGTTTGTTTGTTTGTTTGTTTCTTTCTCTCTTTCTTTCTTTGTTTCTTTCTTTCCGTTTGAGC
>NW_026047511.1:630000-637500 GCF_023864345.2 Schistocerca serialis cubense | reverse complement strand
TTTTTTTTTTGTTTTTTTTTTGCCGCCCACTATTCCCTTTGCTGTACGCCGAGTTTGACAATGGTGCGACGTAACTGCAGCGTGGAGGTGTGTGAGTGACGTTGAAGTGAACGTGCCATTAAGACGCATTGTTGTTGTATTGTACTGTACGTGTACGGCGACACGCACGATGATGTACCATTCGACTCTGATTTTTGATAGCCGTGTTTGACTGATTGCGTACGACGCACGCACACCGATGTCGTCATTCAAGATGCACGCGTGTCCAGTGCAGTACAGTAAGCGCGACGCTAGACGACGACGACGGCGGCGGCGGTCGTTTGTTTGGCGAATGTCTGTACACGTGTTTGTCTGTGTCCATCCGGTATGTATTTGTTTGTTTGTTTGAAAGTGTTTTGTGTGTCGGTGACGTGGTCCGATCCGTCGCCCCCTGAGTAACTGTCGATCGGCGCGATAGACCGGCGTCACGCAACTGAACCGAAGTCGTGGGCACACCCGTCATACTGTTGTACACCGTCGCGCTGAGAACGGTAACGAAAGGTTGACTTTGATCGGTCGAATGTCTGGGCAGAACGTGAGGAATGAGGCAAGAGTGCAAGGAGGAAAGGACAGAGGGGGGGCAAAAGAGAGAGAGGAAGGGAAAAAGGGGAGAAACGCATTCGTAGAGCAACGGAACGTTCCCGTGTCGGAGGCGTATTGGAGCCGCACTGAAATGCGTTTAACGGCGGCGCGGCTGCAAGTGTCTGCCGTGGTGAACGTTACCTTTGACGGCTGCATTGGGCTTTGCCTTTGCTTTCGCTTTTCGCTTTCCCGGATGTACGTAACGTTTGTTGATATGGTTCTGAGGAAGAGTGTATGACAGTGCCGTGCCGTCCATGTTCGTGTGCCCTCCCATTGTGTGTATGCTATTGTCTGTGTACTTGAATGATGTATGTAGGTGTTAGTGGACATGTTTTACCAGTGGGGGGAAATGGATGTCACGGTGGAGATGACGCACCCTCCGTACAGAAAGGTGTCGAGAAAGTGAGTGTGTGTGTGTGTGTGTGTGTGTGTGTGTGTGTGTGTGTGTGTGTGTGTGTGTGTGTGCGCGTCCGTGAATTGGCAGTGTTTGGAGGTGGGCGTGCCCTGCATGTGGCCCGGAAGGCTGTTCGTTTGGCGGTAGTGTTGTGTGGACAGGGGAGGGGCATGCGTAACGCTGCTGGCATGGCATTTCGGGAGATGGGAGGGGGCAAACGAGGAAACGAGGAGCGGCGGCCAAAGACGGGACGGGGAGGGGCGCGGTGTGGGTGGCTTGCGCCTGTGCTCGGCGTTGTGGTTTGTGCAAAAGAGGAGGAGAAAAACAATGAGTTGCCAGGGAGGGGAGCGGTGTTGTGTTGTGGTTGTCGTGGTGTAGCCGCAGACGCGGCTGTCAGTGAACGTGGCGAGACGGACGGATGCGCGGAGGGGCGGGGGCGGCGCATTTCGCCGGTGCCGTGCCGTGCCATGCCTGAAAGCCGCGTGGTCGCTGTGTTGTTGGTGGCGTGGGGGCGAGGAGAGTACCGTACGGGTGTGCTTGTGCGCCGGAAATGGCACACTGCGCCTGCCCGTCTTGGAGGCTGATGGCTGTGGTGTGGAAATGGGGCGCGGTGATGTTGAAGCAGTTGAAGAACAGAAAAGAAACCAAGAAGAAAACGGAAGGCGTGATGCGGCGGTGGTGGTGAGAGCGGGAAAAACAAAACAAAACAAAAGAACGAAAAAAAAACAACAAGAAACAAAAAAGAAAACAAAAAGTCTATCAATATTAAAATGTAAATGGAAATGGAAATGGACCCAGGTATAACCTCCCTGCACAAATAGCAGAGAGTCCGATGGTAATAAAAATGTGCCAGAATGTTAACGTCCCTACAAAACAAACCCAACGATAATATTAATGAAAGAATGAACCGTATGTAACATTGCAACAGACACAATGAAACCTGATAAATTGTATAAGGGCAGCAGCGTTGACCTTTGGCCCTGTATTCAGAATAAAAAGAGCCAAAGATCGTTACCCCAATGAAAAAAAAAGACACTGAAACACGTATGTAACATAGCAGCGATGGCGAGACATTGTAGCATCTGTGACCAGAGAGTTTGCGCTGGACTGCGCGAGTGTTGCGAGCGGTTCTCAGTCAGTCAGTCAGTCAGTCAGTCAGTCAGTGAGTCGTTGCGAGTCTGTAGCTCTGTGTAGTTGAGGGCTGTACTCTGTCAGTAGTCGTCGCGTGCAGTACGCTAATAGTCGTCATGCAGAGCGGTCGGTCAGTAGTAGGAGCCGAGTGCGGTTGTGTGATGTAGGCGGTCGGCAACACTGGTCAAGATGGTGAATAAGGTATACTGCTGTTAATTAATATAATCATTAGATAGTGAAAAATTTCATTTATTGTAATTATTCTCCAACAAGTTCCCCAATAATAATGTTTATTTCAAAAGCATTTTTCAAACATTTAATGTTTTATTGAACTAAAGAGTTCGTTGCACTTCACATTTCATTCCACTTCTTTGAAGAAAAATTTCACTAAAATCACAAAAAAAGAGAATATTATTATTTGCAATGCAGTTCCTCCAAGCGCTGCGCAACAACAAGAGCAGAAATGTGACATCCATTTATTCGGAGGTAAGACTTTAATTCTGATTGTTTTGCACAGGGCCAAAGACCGATATTTCGGTTTAATTGAAGTTTCTTGTCACTGAACGGACTTTAAATGTTGTGAAGAATTTATATTTGAGTCAGATTGCGAATTTCACATTTTTGTTGCCATTTTCAATACCTCTCATTGTGGGCGAGGTTACAATTAGCGCAATGTCCATTAGCATCCGAAAATAACATTGTCCATTATTTGAAAGTTTGCGGGGAGGTTACAACACACACAAAAAAAACAAAAAAAAAAAAAAATTGCATTTATATCCGCTCCTCAATTGTAGATACCCCTTACACAGCTGTGTGCAATGAATGAGTGCTGGCTGGTAATTAATTGCACTCCTTGGAGGGAAATGCCATAGGAAGTGGTCTTTAAAAAGTGAATGTTTTTCGTTAAAAGACAAAAGGTACTTTAGAAAAAAGTAATAGTGGGGCGTTTGTTGTTGAACAAAGTAAGTACAATGAACATACGTTATCAGATTTGCGCAATGCAGCTTCACACTACCTTTTGATTATAACACAATATACTATACATCGTCCCGAACCGTGACCAGAGTCGCGAGACGAGCAGAGCACGCCGCCGACGCCCGCTCAGTACAACCGTCCACCCGCTACTACTGTCGACCGACTACTACCTCTCCCGACTCGCGCTACAATATATATAACAACTGTTCCCGGCGACCCGGTGCGTGCCACTACTGTCGTCTGGCGCGGTCCAAGCGCCGACTAGCAACGATAAATAACTCTCTGGTCAGACAGAGATGCTGTCATGCCTCGCCATCGCTCTGGTAATGGAACACGCAGTGGCGGAGCCAAAGACTGTGTTGTCGAGGTCGAGTGCGAGCGGGAAGAGAGGCAGCGTCGGCACGGAGATGCAAGCGAGCGCGAGACGCACGGGTGCTGCGGCGTGGCGCGTTTGCGGTCGGCGCCTTTGGTGGCAACGGCCGGGACAAGCAGCGGTGTATGGTGTGGTGCGGGGCGGACAGGGGCGGCGGTGGACGGGGAGGAGGAGGCGGCGCGACGACGGCATGGGGGCGAAAACGGGTTCGGGGGACGGCGGATGTTGAGAGGCGTCACGCGCGGACAGGACACAGACACAGACACAGAGACACACAGATTGGAAAGGGAGGGTGCGCGGTAGTAGTTGGGAATGTGCGTACCGTGCGGGATGGGAGTGGGCGAGGAACACGGTCGTGGCCCCCTGTTTTGGGTGCGTGTGATGACGTCGGTGTGTTGTGGGAAGGGAAGGTGCTGTGGCGGCGGCGCGTAATGGGCGTAGGCCGAAAAGAGAAAGGAACGTGGGCAGTGTGTTGGCAAGCGTCGGTTCGACTGCGACGTTGATGGGCAGGGCAGGGCAAGGTTAATGGTGGTAGGAGTAGGCGTGTGGGCGCAAAAAAATCTGCCGCTGCAGGCGGTGCCGTAACCGCCATGGCGGGAAGGAGAGAGGGCCAAAGAAAGAAAGAAAGAAAGACAGAAGGAAAAAAAAAAAAGGAGGGGGGGGGCGAAAGTGGAGAGGCGGTGGTGTGAGAAGGGCGGGGGCGGAAGGAAGGCAGGAAGGACAAGAGGCGAGGCGACGGCTTGCTTTGTGTATCGGTCGGTCTCTGGCTATGCTTCGTTTTCTGCAGCAGGGTCGGTGCGCGGCGTGGCTCGCGGCAGTGGGAACGCCTGGCGGCTGGACGGCCAGCAATGCGGTTGGATGGGCGGCCACAGCACCGCACCTGTGCCCGAGGAGGAGACGCTGGCGGCGGGCCCTGAGGTGAGGCCGGCTCGGCTGGGGCTGTGGATGTGGATGTGTAGGTGTGCGCCGCTGCTGCAACAACGAGTAAAACGCGAGAAGAAGGGATGGCGGTAGAGAGGAGAGGAAAAAAAAAAAAAAAAATAAAAGGTCGTGTTGTGTTGATGCGCAGGCAGACGCGTACAGAGAGACGAGCCCGGTCTGCAGCAGGGTGTGGCCGTGCCGAGTGCAGAGCAGCGGCGGCTCGGTTCGGTTCGGCCCGGCCCGGCGGGCCGCGCTGTTGTCGCGGACGTGAGCGCCCCCTGGCGGGTGGCCGGAGGCGGCGCGGCGTGTTGGACGTGTGGCTGGTGGCAGTGCACAATTTGCGAGTGGCTGGCGGTGTGGTGTGGCGGTTGGCGCGTCGGGCGGCGGAGAGGTATGTGTTGCGGGCGCCCTTTGCTGCGCTGCGTCGTTGCGTGTGCCGTACAGGGCGGGCGCTTGTCGACTGTGTGGGCGGTGTGGCGAATTGGCGTGAAACGGCTGCCGAGAGGTGTGTGGTAGCGAGCCGGTCGGTGTCAGTGCGAAGGGGAATGTGCGTGCGTTTGGCGGTTTCGGTGTGCTTTTTGCGGCGTGAGAGTGGGAATTAGTGGGGCCGGCTGTTGTGTTGGTTCCTTGTGTCTTGTGTCGCGTAGCTTGATGGCAACGTGGAAGGACGCCGGTTTCGTTTCGAGCCTTGCGTGTGGTTGTCGACGTTGACTGGTTGGCGTGTGCCGATGCACGTGCATGTGTGGGTCGCGAGTGCGTGTTTGGCTGGCTGTGTGTGTGTGTGTGTGTGTTTTGGGGGGGAAGGGGGAGGCGGTGGTGAAAGTGCAGTCGTTGCCACGGGCGTCGTCGGGTGGGGCTGGGGCTGTGCGCCGTGGCGGAAAGGTGGTAGGTTGCGGGAAGCGAGCCCGTCGTTGACGGTGTCGCGTGAGGTGTGAATCGAGTGGGGCGCGGGGCGCGAGACAGGAGCAGCGTGCCGCTGCGTCGTGGTCGTCAGCAGAGGCTGTGCGTGTGCTTGTCCTTTTTGTGGGCGGTTCGTGCGAGGCGTTTTTGTTTTGTGTTGCCCTAGTTGTTAGTTTATTTTGTTTGTGTTTGTTATTTGTGAGACGACGACTGGTTGGTGGCGTGCGCGCGAAGTGGCGGTGTGCGCTTCCCGTGTCGTTTGTGTTGTTTTGTTTTTGTGTGTGTTTTTTTTTTTTTTTTTTTTTGCACTGGGCCCCGGGGGGTGGGTGGGTGCGTGTGTGTCGATTGCCGGCTGGCGAAAGGTGCGCCATCGGCGGGGTGGGTCGCCGGCACAAGTAGAGGCGGCGGCGTTGTTGCTGTTGTTGTGTGGTGTTTGTTTTGTTCGGCTGTGTCGGCGAGCTGTGTTGCGGTGCGTGTGAATGGTGCTGGCGTTGGGGCTGCGACTGCGACGGCGGCGAGCCGCGGGCGCGCATGATAGTGATGTTGTGAACAGCGGCTGTGTACGGTAGTGGTGTTGTTGTAGCACGACGTGCATCCGGGCCGGCGCGGAAAGCGCAGTTGCGGGCGGTTGCCCTTCGGTGCCAGCCATGTCGCGTGAGCGGCGGGTTGCTCTGGTGTCGACACGTGGTGCTCTGGGTTGTTGTGTGGTGCCCTTTGGCCGGTGGGGGTGGTTCGCGTGTGTCTCGTTCGCGCTCGGTATCTGGTCGTGGTCGTGCTGCTCCCCCGTCTGTCGGCGGTTTTCGACGTCGTCTGTACGTTTTTGTTCGTTTGCGGCGTGCCTGCCGACGTCGTCCCGTCGCGACCTTTCAACCGAAAGTGTGGCGCCCGAAGGTGAACGAACGTAACCCTGACCTCGGCGCTTTACGCTGAGCCGAGCGAACCGAACCTAACCTGTGGTGTGGCGAGGTGAGCTCAGCCTGTGAGCCCCTAACGTCTACGTACGGTAAGCTGTCCGGCTCACGCCTCACGTTTGAACGCTTTTTTAACCTACGTTTGACGCTTCTTAAACCTAGCACTGACCCCTTAACCTAACGTGTAACCTAACCTAACCTAACCTAACCTAACCTAGCCTCTGACGCCTGACGTGTTTGAATGCTTAACCTAAGTTTGACGCTTAACCTAACCCAAGTCCCCTTAACCTAACCCACGTCCACCTAACCTAACCTAGACGTGTAAACGTAATGTGTAACGCGTAACGTGTAAGGTCGGCTGGCGTGTGTGCTGACGGCAGATTGGGTTGGTCTGTCGATTCGGATTGCGGTTTGCCTCGGTCGAGGGGTTGGGTCGGAAGCGGCGAGGGGCGGCGGCGCCTGTTGCGCAGGCGGCGGCGCCTGTTGCGGCGGGCAATTGTTGAGAAACGGCTGTGAATGTTGGCGGGCGAGAGGAGGAGGACGGCGCGCGATGTGGCCCGACGGCTGCGGGCCGATCGGGAAACGGCGGGAGGGCGACGGAAGGCGATGGGGCGGCGGAGGCGCGTTTGCACGGCCGTCATCGCCGCACGCCTCGGCTTGTGTGGCTGTGGCGCCGGCCGCGCTGGCCGGGCTGCCGCGGCGACGGTGTGGGAGTTTTGCCGAAGGTTTGGCCATTGTGGCGGGTCGTCGGCTGGGGCTGTGGGGGCGGCATTTGGGCGGGGGCGGCGATTCTCGGCGGGCCGACCCAGGCTGTAGCGCGCGGTAGCTGCAGTTTGGCCGTGGTTTGCGGCGCTGCCGTGGCGACTGGTTGGCGACTGTGGTGTGGCTGTGTGTAGCCCCATCCTCGGTGGTTTGAAAGGCGCGGGCGGTTGTGGCGCAGGTTTGGGGCTGCTCCGCACAGGCTGTCGGACGTTGGGCGGTAGCAAGCGCGGGAGGCGCGGCGCGGCGGCGCGCAGAGTGGCGGCCGCTCTCTCGGCCGTCCGCGCCCGCCCGCGACACTGGCTGGGCCCTTGTGATTCTCTGCTCTGCTGTGCTGTGCTTGCGTGCCTGCCGTCCCGCTCGCTCTCGCTCTCGCTCTCGCTGTGTGTTACGCGCGTCGTCGAAATGGCAGATCAGGCGGCTACGAACGAGACTGCTGCGGCACCCGCCGCCACCGGCACTACGAAGAAGGCCAAGTCTGCGTCGTCTGCGAAGAAGCCGCGCGCCAAGCCTGC